>NW_024070185.1:63812908-63947991 GCF_014754425.2 Oryx dammah | reverse complement strand
AGATTGACATGAATCCACCACAGGTGTACATGCGTTCCCAAACATGAACCCCCCTCCCACCCCCCTCCCCACATCATCTCTCTGGGTCATCCCCGCGTGTCAGCCCCAAGCGTGTCATATCCTGCATCAGACATAGACTGGCATTTCGATTCTTACATGATACTATACATGTTTCAATGCCATTCTCCCAAATCATCACACCCTCTCCCTCTCCCTCTGAGTCCAAAAGTCCTTTTACCTACTCTTACTCTCTTCTTTGTAGCCTCTCACCTTCACATTGTTACCACCTACATGTCAAGACCAGGCAAGAAGGGCTTTTGGTTAACAATTTGAAAAGTCTTTCTTGAATTCTTCTTTTCAGTATTTTGTTCTGTCTTAGAAGCATGGTGGGTTAGAATTAGCAAACTTAGCCTTGGTTTTATATTCTTTCAAGACTGTTAATAATCTGGCAATTTTTTTTCTAGTGGCAGCAGAGATAAAGTTGTTGAGAATATTAATTTAAAAGAGTGAGTACATTTTTAATTTTGAAAATTGTTTAGAAACAGTTTCTTTTATGTATTTAGAAAGAAGTATAGGAAATCTGTTGAACCCCGTTTCCAGGCTTGAGAAGTTGTACTGCTCCTATTTCAGTGATCCCGTGAAGAGTTAGAGTAGATAATAAAGATTAAAACAGACTGGTAATTTTGTAACTAGTGGAACCAACTTAGTTTGTAAATTTTCTTTTTAGACTTTCAGCATCATTTGCCTTTTGTAGAAACATTTATTAATTTCACGTTTTTTAAATTTCCAGGTAACTTGGGTTTTTACTCCTGTAACAGCTGAAATAATAAGTCTTGATACAGAGAATATAGATGACATTTTAAGTAAGTACCTTCATATTTTTAAAGTATACTTTGTTTTCTATTAAGAATTAGTTTATATACAAAAACAAAATGAAATCTCAGTTACCTAAAACAGTTGAAGAGCCATCATTCTGATTAATTCCATGGAGGGGGGGTGTGTGCATATGTATTTAACTAAGCACTTTACATTTTAGTTTTTGGTAAAATTTCTTAAAATGTGTAAGTCTGCTTTCCTGTCTTACAGGTATACTTTTAGTCTTGTTTTGTTTCTTTGCCTTGTCATAAATACCACTTTTAGAGTATTTTGTTGCTTAAAGACCAGCAGTTTCCACTGTGCAGTATTATGTTAATGACCTTAGGACACAGTCTACAATTTTTTTGTATGTGTGTCCTTTTTAGCTTTTAACTATATCACGTACTCTGATCTCTTTTTTTGTCATTGATCCAATTAAGTTTAGTAAGTCTTTTTGCTTGTTTGTTGACAGTGTGATTGTAGATTCAATTAATTTGGGGGAAGACATTTCTTCTTGTTTTTAGAAGAAGTAGAGGGAAGGTAAAGATGTGGTTAATAGGAAAATCACAACTTAGGAAATTTAAGAAAATGTACTGTGGATAAATGATGTCTTTTTTTAAAAAACATTTCATTTCAGCCACTGCTTTGAGCAAAACTAAAAATAATGAAAGATAAAAGCATTATTCATTGACCATCATATGTTGTCTTGTTTCCTTGGAACTGGTTTTAAATGCTAGAAAGTCTATTCCCACATTGTGGGATTTCTTGAGAGAAACTTTAGCCTGTATCAGTGTCACATGGAGGACTTATAATACCAGTATTGATAGGCCTGCCCCCAGTTTCTGATAGAAATTGCTAGACCCAACCTAAGAATTTGCATTTCTACAAGTTCCAGTGTGATGCTGGTGCTTCTGGTCCCAGGAATCACAGTTTGAGAACCACTCTGCATTAGTGAATAGTACGTGGATAAAAAGTGCTTTAATGATATTAAATAAAAAAGGAAAAAGAGAATTGAAACTCACAAATCATCTTCACTCCTTTCATCTTCCACATTCTAGAATATCTTTGTGGGTATGATTTGCGTGTATGTGTGTGTATATGCGCGTGTGTGCGTGTGCGTGCGTGCGTGCATGCAATTTACTGAGTATTGAGTTTTTGTTAGATTTAGGCAAAAGGAACAGATATCTTTCTCCTGACTTCACATCTGGATATGCAAATAATACTGAGTTATATTTTGCAACAGAGAAGAAATGTTAAAACTGGTAGGAACCAGAAACGGTACATCTTATGCAACACTGTTATTTGTAGATTACTTGTTGCTACTAGGTGGCATCTGAGTTTTAGAAATAGCTTAGTTATACAAGTCTGTTTTCTGAAATAGGATTTTATTGGTTGGCCAAAAAGTTTGTTTGGGTTTTTCAGTAACATCTTAAGGAAAAACCAAATGAACTTTTTGGCCAGTGCAATATTTGCAGAGGTAATTCTCAGTTATTCATGAATATGGAAGGTCAAAAAATGGATTAATAAAATCCAGATCACTCCACTTCACTTTTTATGAGAGTAGGCTATTTAGTAGCTTACTTGCCTGATCTGAGCTTGATTCTCTATTTTATATTCATTCAGTGGAGGTATTAAGATGGTGGATGTAGAGAAAAGGAATAGGGGCTCCCACAAATTATGTAAGCCATTTTTGATGCTATGTACAGGTTTCTGAGTGAGAGATAACTTAATAGTTACTGTGTATTTTTAGTGAGCCTTTAAAATAGAAAGGGCTATGATGAAAACCATTATCTTGAATTATGTCATAATTATGTAGACACAAGTAACTTAGGTTGTTTGGTTTTGTTTTTCAATTTCAGACAATGCTGATGTTGCTTTAGTAAATTTTTATGCTGATTGGTAAGTAATACCTTATTTTGGCGGGGAGGGGTACATCATTAAGGGTTTGGGGGTTATTTTGTTTTTTGCTTTTAACTTTCTAGAGGTGATTTTTCTTTGCTAGAAAGGAGTAAGTAGGGAAGCCTCTTCCTTCTGTAAGACAATACTCCATTAACAAAATTAATAATTCAGGTTCATTCATTCATAGATGAAGCAACTTAATTTGGTGAGCATTTAAGAGAGACAATATACTGATTCCATCATCCCACATTTTAAAATAAAAGCAGGTTACAGAATAGCTCAGATTTCTGTCTTACTCAGTCTGTCTGTCTCTCTTTGTCTCTCCATCTTGCACTCACACATGCATACACACATGTACATATTGCAGTTCTCTGTTTTTCCTTACTGAGGAAGTAGGGCAGTATTTGGAGGTGAGGATGTGGGTATGGCTGATTTAGAAGGAAAAATAATGCTGATATTTTGCATACCATCTACTACTACTTCTAGGAAGCCTTTACTCCTTTCCCTATCTGAATCGGATTCTGTCTTGTGTGTTCATATAGTTCCCTATGTCCCACATTCTTTTCTTACTACATTGTTTTGTCTTCAGTCTCTGTGTCAGCAAACCAATTTTGAGGGGAGAGATAAAGGTTTTCTTAGTGTTCCCAGCAGTGAGCACAAGGGCACAGTATATTGTAGATGTTAAAGAATGTGGCATGGGGATAGGAAGAGGAGCACTTTAGCTGAAGAGAAGTTTGAAACAACTCACATCATCCTTACTCCTAGACAGTCTATATCTTATATGACCCTTTTAGGCTTACCACCTAGCAGGTGCCTCTACCCCTACATCAGGCCACACATAGTCCTGCAGTTTGCCTAGATATCTATTAACAGTCAGTTTATTTCCTCTGCTTCTGGTCTTATATGTCTCCATTCTGTTTGCTACAAAGTAAGCCAGAGTAGTCTTTCCTAAAGTGCAAATTAGATTAGTTTACACCTCATCTTAAAAACCTTAAATGTTTTCCATTACTTTTAGGTGAGTCCCTTACCTTGGCCTGGAAGGCCCTGTTCCTTCCTACCTCTGCTGCTTAATCTCCTGCCTCTCTACATTCCTACATTCTGTTCTGTTACGTTTCTGTTATCTTCCATCACTGACCTTTAGTCATGGTATTTGTCTGAATGAATCTCTCTTCTCTCACCCACTTGTTTACTTCATTAAGTCTGAGCTATCCTTCAAGTCTTAGATTAGATGCCACTTTCTCCAGGCCACCTTCCTACATCATGCCCCTACCCCTACTCTCAAGTACAGTTAGGAACCCTCTCTATATCTGCTCATAACCCTGCATACTTAGCCAGTCATAACACTTGTATGCCACAGTTTAGTTGGTGCCTCCCTCCTATATCATTAACTTTGTGAAAAGTTACCATATCTATCTTTTTTTCAACATGAATCACCAAGCACTTTGCATGACAGTTGGCAGATAAGTGCATAGTAAATATTTACTGGATCAACAATGTATAGTATCTGTATTTAAAGAACTTCAGTAGAATGTTGAAGATATACAGAGAAAATACCATTTATAAAATGTACAACAGAAGATAGTTTCCGAAGTAAATTAGGATTGTCCAGATGTAACATTCGGAGAAGGCGATGGCACCCCACTCCAGTATTCTTGCCTGGAAAATCCCATGGGCGGAGGAGCCTGGTAGGCTGCAGTCCATGGGGTCGCTAAGAGTCAGACACAACTGAACAACTTCACTTTCACTTTTCACTTTCATGCATTGGAGAAGGAAATGGCAACCCACTCCAGTGTTCTTGCCTGGAGAATCCCAGGGATGGTGGAGCCTGGTGGGCTATTGTCTGTGGGGTTGCACAGAGTCGGACACAGCTGAAGCGACTTAGCAGCAGCAGCAGCAGCATATGTAACATTAACCACAGAGTGTGGTAGAAAAGTATTGAATTCAGTCCACTTTAAAAGTAAACAGATTCAGAGGAATATTTTCCCATACTTACCTGACTAGATTGTGGCAGAGTTGAAACTATTGGGTTGGCCAAAAAGTTCATTTGGGTTTTTCCATAAGATGTTGCAGAAAACCCAAATGAACTTTTTGGCCAGCCCAGTAGAATGCAGTTACCTTGATGGAGGGGTTTTGTGTGTTGTAAGAAAGAGAAATAGAACATGCCACCAACCTTGTTGTGAAAAAGCAGATTGAAAATGTGGACTAACTGCAGTTATTTGAGAAACCTATTACCAAAGAATACTTGGAGTTGCACATAAGTTAATGCTGTTCTATTCAATGGAAAAAAATGTGGATAACTTGACATCGGACTTAGACTTACACTGCATGGCCTCAAAGTCAGGATTCTGAGTTCCCTCTGGGAGTTACGGATCTGGCACAGCTTAAGGAAGAATTCTCTAATATAGAGTTGCCTAAAAATATACCTGAAAGGACAGTAAACCACAGTAGAACTTAATAATGCTGTTATGTGCCAGGTTCTTTACATATATTGTTTTTAATGCTCAGAACTACTCTCCAGGTAGGTATTATAATTTCCATTTTAGATTGAGGAAATTGAGGCTCAGAGAGGTCGTGCAGGTAGTAAATGGTGGAACTGGGATTTAACCTCAAGTATGTCTGACTCTGAAGCTTATTTTTTTCCCACTAGGTTATACTAGTAAGTGTCCCCTCAAAGACTTTTGCTCAAAATTGTCCCCTCAAAGACTTTTGCTCCATTTGGTTGATTTGTAAAGGGTTGATTTCAAGTACTAGATACGGAGATTGGATTCAGATGACTCTTCAGTTCAGTTCAGTCGCTCAGTCATGTCCAACTCTTTGCGACCCCATGAATCGCAGCACGCCAGGCCTCCCTGTCCATCACCAACTCCCGGAGTTCACTCAGACTCAAGTCCATTGAGTCGGTGATGCCATCCAGCCATCTCATCCTCTGTTGTCCCCTTCTCCTCCTGCCCCCAATCCCTCCCATCATCAAAGTCTTTTCCAATGAGTCAACTCTTTGCATGAGGTGGTCAAAGTATTGGCGTTTCAGCTTTACCATCAGTCCTTCCAAGGAACACCCAGGACTGATCTCCTTTAGAATGGACTGGTTGGATCTCCTTGCAGTCCAAGGGACTCTCAAGAGTCTTCTCCAACACCACAGCTCCAAGGCCCTGTTAATAGATCTATTTGCTTTGGTTGTGTCACTTTTGTAAATGTAACGTTATATTGCAATTGAAGTTTTATTTTATCTTCCCCTTTCACCTTTTGGTATTATAACCGATCCTGCTTTAATAGGATAAGTGCTATAAGTGTTTATTGAGCAGCAAAGTGGCTAATCTGTGCATAAGTGCTTATTGAGCAGCAAACTGGATAATCCAGAAAGGAACCCTTAATATCTCTCTTTTCATGCCCTTAAATCAGGATCTTTACTAAGCCATATCCTAATTTCTTCAAGAAATCATCATACAATCCTTACCCCTTGCCTCCCTGGCCCTCTAGAACCCAGAAACCTGTGACCCTACCCTACCAATTTATTCATTTAACAGAAATCTACTGAAATGCTTATTAGAATATGTAGTCTCAGAATAAGACACGGTCCCTGATGTCTGAGACCCCACCCACCTATCCCAGATGGGAGAGATTTAAGAATGCTAGACGAGGAAGGAGCCACTTGAAAGCGAGAGATTGAAGATACAGATTGTGTCTCCTTGGTATTTTCTATGACATCTCCTTAGGAAGTCAGGTGAGTGGGCTAGAAGAGTTACATACAAAGAGAAATAGGAAGTATAAAGTTTGTATCCTGTCATAGACTTTATATTTTTCTTAAATTATAATTAATATGTATGACCTAATTGCGCTTCCCTGGCTCAGACCGTAAAGAATCTGCTTGCAATGCAGGAGATGTGGGTTTGATCCCTGGGTTGAGAAGATTCCTTGGAGAAAGGAATGGTTACTCACTCCAGTATTCTTGCCTGGAGAATTCCATGGACAGAGGAGCCTGGTGGGCTATAGTTCATGGGGTCACAAAGAGGCAGACACAACTGAGTGACTAAAACTTTCTTTCTTTGACCTAATTACATGTGGATTAGAGTTCACAGGCTTCATTTAGGTACATTTCTTGATGGAAAAGAGCTCTGGAAGCAATAGTAGGAATTATAGTTGTGTTCTTGTTGTTGTTGTTAATAAACACTCAATACCTTTTTCATATGAAAATAACCATTCTAGCCCAGCTGCTTGTGTGCTGATTCTGATTCTTCTCTTTCTCATCAGGTGCCTTTAATGATACATTTGTGAAGTAGTTGGCTTGATCAAGGGGCAATTGGAATTAGAAGTCTCATGTTTCTAAAATATTGTGGGGTTTGTGGCCCCTTTTAAAAGTAAAGGCAGAGCAAAAAGCTACAGACAGAGGACACATGGACAGGAAGTCTCCTTTGAGAATTAAAAAAGTTTGCTCCTGAACTTAGTATGTTTAATAGCTTATACATACAAAAGCCTATTTGAACGAGAGGTAAATTTTGAGAGGAAACAGTTCAGTCTACACCATATGCCATTTTCATATTAACTTGCCTGTGAGATTTGATTGAACTTGTCAGGTGAATCAGTCTAATATTTGCAATAAACTTATCATTTTAAAGACTTTAATTTCCTTTATAAATGCCTGAGACTCAGTAATTACAGATCCAAGTGGATACATTTTAGAGGACTTATCTAACACTTGTTTCATTGCCTCTGTGAGAGATCCATCTTTAAATTATTTGTACAGTCTGAAATGGAATAATCTTGGAATTTCAAATTGTTTTCATCTCCAGTGAATGACATCAGGAATCCTGAATTAACAGTGATTGTTAATTCTGTTTATTGTACATATAGTAAATACTAAATATAAACAGATAACAAAAATAAAATTTTATTGCTTCTACTTTTCAGTTTTAATTGGTATCCTTTTCTGTGCATAGGTGTCGTTTCAGCCAGATGTTGCACCCAATTTTTGAGGAAGCTTCCAATGTAATTAAGGAAGAATACCCAAATGCAAATCAAGTAGTCTTTGCCAGAGTTGATTGTGATCAGCACTGTAAGTACCTCATAGGAAGTCTGGAAGAAACTGTCCTGTCCCCACCTCTCCTATGCACACACACATACCCACACACTTTTTTTTAATGCTCTGTTTTAAGTAGAGAACAAGACAAAAATGCTCTGGACTTTGGTTAAAATATTAATATTTAATCTTTATGTATGGATACTTACAACACTACTTTCCATTTTGCTTGTGTGAAGGATTAAAAAAAAACCTTTTTTTTCTTTAAACTATAGTAGGGCAAGCATGCAGGTAGTAAATCATTGTGGTTTTCTACCAAAGCAAATACCAAAATCAATAAATAAAATTGATATATAGGCTTAGGAAAGAAAACGATTTCTGTTAGTTTTAGAATCATGCAAAAATACCATTTGTAGTCATTTCAAATAAAACAGTCTCAGATTTTTGCATGGTTTCTCTTATATAAAAGATTCTACTAAGATGTCTTAAACTATCTTTGAGGTATAATTTGTTCTAGTTACTGATTAATTTTGAGAAACTTAGGTTAGTCCTACTTAGAACCCAACCTCTTGGATTTCATTTGTCTCACTGGTGCTTTCTTTGTAAAATCCTTATAATTTTCTGTATACATGACAGATTTCTCCAGTGTGAGCCAGGGCACTTACTTGGAGATTTCTTCCTGAGTGCTTCTGTTATCCTTGAATGTAACTCTCTCATAGTGCCAGAGTCATTGCACTTTGTAGTTCTGCTTCATTGTTTCTTGGTTTTCTCACCAACTGTAATGTCAGTTCTTCAAAGGCAGGAACTATTAGCTTTGTTTTTAAATCTCCCTTTTGTTAATAAGTGGAGACCAAATTAATTCTTTGAATCTCAAGCATCTGAGTGTTTCTGGGTGACAAAGATAAAAAAAAAAGCTTGTTGTATTGAGTTATTGGTAAGTTGGCCTGAATTACAGAACATTCCTATTCTGCAAATTTCCTATCCTTTACATTTCACCTGACAAGACTGTGTGTGTGTGTCCGTGCACATGTTTGTATATACTAACTTTTCACTTTGCTGATGAGGAAATGGAAATTAAAAAGTGACTTAACCAATGTCATATAGCTTACTGTCTAGTCAGGGCAGAATTCGAATCCAGATCTCCTGACCAAATGCCTTCCCAGACCCATTTACTTCTTTTCCATTCAGTTCAACAAATGGTTTGGGGATTTTCTGGTAAATCCCTGTTCTAGGCAGAAACAGCTGACAGCAAAGTATTTCAAAATCTCCTAAACCATGCCCCACATATCTGTCTGCTGAGGTTCATAACTATATAAGAGGAAGGGAGCAAGAAAAGGTTATGAGTGCAATCATGGCCTGCATTCCCACCCTGCTTTTTGGATCTTTCCTCCCACCTTTCCCTGACAGAGAACATGAGGTTTTTGGTGTGGGCTCTCATTTCAAAATTTTCTATTCTTAATGTATTTAATTAGAACAGACAACAGTCCCTACTCTGATTGAATTTGGATTATAAGATCTGAAATTCTGCTCTCAAGCTTACAGTTATTAGAAAATTAACTTATTTAACAATACATATCATTAATTCTAACAGATTAGTGAACATAAATAAATCTAACATCATTGCTAGTAATCTTTTTATGGGAGTAAATAGCCATAATTTTTTTTTAATCCACTAGAGACACCTACAGAATTAGTTTCTTACTAGTGAAAGTTATATCTGAGACATTGTGTGTTTTATTTAAGTATTTTTTTTCCCTTCTGTGTAATTCTTCCCCCTTTTTTGGCTGCGCTGGGTCTTCATTGCTTTACATGGGCTTTCTCTAGTTGGAGTAGGCGGAGGGATACTCTTCGTTGCAGTCTGTAGGCTTCTCGTTGCAGTCGTTTCTGTTGCTGAGCACAGCCTAGGTGCCTGTAGCTGCAGCCTGTGGGCTCAGTGGCTGCAGCCTGTGGGCTCAGTGGCTGCAGCCTGTGGGCTCAGTGGTTGTAGTGTGTAGGCTCTAGGGCGCATGGGCTTCAGTATTCGCAGCACACAAGCTTGGGCTCAGTAGTTGCAGCTCACAGGCTTTGTTGCTCCACAGCATTTAGAATCTTCCCAGACCAGAAAACAAACCTGTGTCCCCTGCAATGGCAGGTGGATTCTTATCCACTTTGTCACCAGGGAAGCCCAATTCTTCCCTTTTTAAAGTGACACCATGAAATCCTTATTAATGATTTGTTCATATTTTCCACTCTGTCTTTAGAGATTGTACAGTAGGCTGTACTTTGGGTAATCCCTCACATACTAGTTGAACTGCAGAAGTTTTCATCTGGAAGGACCTTAAGAGTCCTGTAGTCTGGAGAAAAATGCCTGTTAGGATTTGCCTTTTTTTTTTATTTAAGGATTTATTGAAGTATAATTGACATATAGTAAACTGCACAAGCTTAAATTATAACAATTTAATATTTTGACACATGTACAGCTGTGAAACTATGATCATAGTCAAGATATCAACATATCTGTCATCCCTCAAATTTTGCTTATGCTCCTTTGTGGTGTGTCTCTCCCGTCCATCCTCAGGTAACCATGGAACTGCCAACGTTTGGATTTGCAATAATTTCTTTGGTGTTATATCCAAGAAATTATTGCAAATCCAATGTCATGAATCTTTTCTCCTATATTTTCTTTTTAGAGTGTTATCATTTACATGGTAAGTTTAGGTTTTTACCCATTTTGAATTAATTTTGTGTATGGTTCAAGGTAAGGATCCAGTTTCATTCTTTTGCAAGTGGACTTTCAGCTTTTCTAACACCATTTGTTGATGAGACTATCTTTTCCCTATTGAATGATCTTGACACCCTTGTCAAAAATCATTTGAGCATATATATGAGGGTTTGTTTTTGGATAATCTGTTGTGTTCCATTGGTCAATATGTCTGTGTTTATGCTAGTATCACACTTTTTTTTTTTAATTATTGTAGCCTTGTAATAAGTTCTGAAGTTAGGAAGTATGAGATCTCAAGGTTTGTTTGAGAGTATCTTCTGAAAGGCATATACTCTTAATTTTGATGGAGTCTAATTCTGTCCTTTTCAAAAATGGACTATACTTTTTAATTCTCTAAGAAATCTTTGCCACACCCTTGATCACAAAGATTTTCTGCCATTTTTTCTTTCATGAATTTTATGTATGAAGTGTACATTTAAGTCTGTATTGCATTTAGACTTAATTTTTATATGTGGCACAATGTTTGGATTAGAGTGCCCCCTTTTTTTTCTTTTACAAATAGTTGCCAAGTTGTTCTGATATTATTTGTTGAAAAGACAATCTTTTCTTCACTAACTTTGCATCTTTGTCAGAATCATCTGACCATATATATATGGATCTATTTCTAGTCTCTGTTCTGTACTGGATATATTTGTCTGTTTATATTAATATCAATACCTTACTTTCTAGATTACTTTAGATCAGTTCAGTTCAGTTCAGTCGCTCAGTCGTGTCCGACTCTTTGCGACCCCATGAATCGCAGCACGCCAGGCCTCCCTATCCATCACCAACTCCCGGAGTTCACTCAAACTCGCGTCCATCGAGTCAGTGATGCCATCCAGCCATCTCATCCTCGGTCGTCCCCTTCTTCTCCTGCCCCCAATCCCTCCCAGCATCAGAGTCTTTTCCAGTGAGTCAACTCTTAGATTTGTAGTAAGTCTCAAAGCAAGTAATTTAAATCTAAGTTTGTCATTTTTTCACAGTGGTTAGGTTACTCTAGTTGCTTTGGATTTCTGTAAGACTTTTAGAATCAGCTTGTTAATTTCTAGCCAAAGGGTGTGGTTGCGGGAGGATGGCTGGGGTTCTAACTGGGATGGCTTTGAACCCTTAGACCACTTTGTGGAGAACTGTCATTTTGACGTTATTGACTCTTTTAATCCATGAATACTGTATGTCTTCCCGTTTATTTAGGTCTTTTCTGTTTCTCTTAGCAGTATTTTGCAGTTTTCAGCAATGTTTTAGTTTACATGTCTTTCACATCTCTGTCAGATTTATCAATAGGTATTTATTTTTTG
Source organism: Oryx dammah (assembly GCF_014754425.2). Classification (NCBI taxonomy): domain Eukaryota; kingdom Metazoa; phylum Chordata; class Mammalia; order Artiodactyla; family Bovidae; genus Oryx; species Oryx dammah. The sequence continues at coordinate 63,936,188 of NW_024070185.1, read as the reverse complement.
ATGCTGATACTTTTCTAAATGATACTTTTCAAATAACCTTTTTATTTTTGGAACAAATATAGAGATATATTGTAGAAAAATTCTGAAGATAATACAATGACCTTCCTTCTACCCCTTAACCTAGTTTATCCTAATATTGATTGACATTTTACCTTTCCATGGTATATTTGTCAAAACTAAAATTTTAATTTCTGCTGTTTATTGCTGGTATATAAAATACAATTGATTTTTGTATAATGATCTTGTATACTGGTACTTATTAGTTCTAATAAGTCTTATGTAGATCCCTTACTTAGACAGTTATGCTATATGCAAATAAAAAGTTTTACTTCTTACAGTCTTTGCTTCCTTACAGTAGTTTTTCCAGCCAAGTGTACCTACTTGGTGCTTTAGGATTTGTTTCTGTCAGACAGAAGTTTGATATAAAGTTTCCTATCAAAACCAGAAGGTGACCTCAGAATCAAAATACCATCCTGTCCACATAGGTTTTCTTATTAATCACCTGTCTGGTACTGTGGCAACCTACTGTCTTACCTTCTGATACTTAAGTCTGTCTTGCTTCTAACTCAGTGTGTCACCCAGAACTTCCATTCAAAATAATAGTGTTATTTCTTGGAAAAAATTCTTGGAAAAAAATTCTAGTCAGATTGTTGGGAAAAACCTACTGGAGTTAGGCATGCTTTTTGAGTATATTATTTCAGTTATCTTCACCACAGCCCCTTGAGTTAGATAGTGTTATTTACTTATTCAGCATTTTTTTTTAATATGCCTGCTCTTTGTAGTGCAGTGTGGGAGGTTTTTGAGATACAGCAATGAGCCAGATAAACCCAGAAAGGCAAGGGCAATGCACACACACTTGCTCATCAGGATAACTGTTTTGAAGGAAAGGGTTTTAGGTACTATGAGATAATAAGTCCAACTTAGTCTAAGGGTATAGAGAGGTCCCCTTGGAGAATAAGGAAAAGTAGGAGTTTTTAAGGGAAATAGAGGAAGAAGAGTGTTTCAGAAGAAGGAGCAGTAAATGTGAAGTTTCTGAGGTGGTAATGAACGTTGGACTTCCAGAGAGCTGGAGTATATTATTGCTTTATAGATAAAGACACTGAAAGACTTAGAGAGAGTAAGTGATTTATCGAGGTTACATGGTATATGGAGGGAGCCAGACTGTCCCCAGGAGTATACAGCTTTTATCAGGTAACTATGATTTTGAAAATCAAAGTAAAGTAATTTAAATTGAGGTTTCTCAAAGAAACTGAGAATTCACCCAGTTCCTGTATTAAAATGACTTAAAATGTTTGGTATGAATAATGCAGTGGTCTGTTTAAATTATCTATACTGGGTCAGTGTATACATAAAAATGTATTTACTTACATATGATATTGTTTCTATTATTGTTTCTGTACTATGTGGCCCAAACCTCTACTAAGGTAGAAGCCTTTGTCCTGGTACCAGTGGCCTGCTACCTACTAAGTCATATATAGTTGGGCAAATTATCTTTTTAAAAAAAAATCACTGAACTTGATTCAGGAGCCACCATAAAAAGTATGTGTAGGGGTGAGGAGGGGTGGGTGTGGTTAAATGTTAATCCAGGTGAGGGCATACAGGTATTCACTATATTACTTTCTCATCTTTTCTATAAGCTTGAAAATTTTCAAGATAGAAAGCTGTTATAAAAAGTCACTGAACTATAATTTGTCTAGTTTAGAAAAGAGAGAGGAGAGCCTTGTTGATTTAGACTTTTTGAGAAAATATGGGTAAAAACAGCTTGAAATGTGCACTCTACAGGTGTTCTGTGATACTGTTAATTGTAATTTCTGTTTGTTTTCACTGTGATAAGTAATTTTCAACATGATGATTGAATTTAAAAAGGATGTCCTTGAATAGACGTTTACTGGCATTTCGAGGAATACTTAGCGCCACTTCATGGCTTTTGGAATCTGAGCCCAAGATCTCTTAGTGGCTGTCTCTTTCTCAGTGAAAACCTCCTGTGTGCAGGGATGATAGTTGAAGGCATTTTGTGGGTCATGAACTGTCTTCTCTCATAAGCTGCCTTCTCTTGGACAGTAGCATGTCTGCATTACCACCAGGTACAGTGGAAGGTGGATGTACCCTTTGTGAACATTCTTCCATTACCAAGTAGAACTTATGTGGACTTCCCTGGCATTCCCGTGGTTAAGACTCTGCGCTTCCAATACAGAGAGTGCAGGTTCAGTCCCTGGTTAGGGAACCAAGATCACATGTGCTGTGCGGCCAAAAATAAATTTATGCCAGTAACACAAAAATGGCTTAATGTTAGGAAATAGAATAAATCCCATCAATATCTAAAATGGGGAAAGCCAGCTTATCCTATCAATAAACACTGAAAGACTTAATAAAACCCAAGATAGATTATTGGAAGAAATTAATGTGGCAAAATGGATGAGCCATGCTTTGCTTGCATTGAATTTTTAAAATCTTTAGTGACTGTGTATTGCTTCCTAACATTTTTGCAAGCTTAAATTGAGGTGTGGCATGTCAGAATTTACCTATTTATCTTAGCCACAAATCTTGTATATTGTCTTGCATTTGGGAATTTCTGCCAATGTGGTGTTACGTATGTTTTCTTTATCAGCCCTGCTTAAGAACTGAGAACAGGAGGATACCATAAGTTAAGAAACAAGCAACATAATTATATAATAATACAGAAAGGTAATGGCACTAATTTTCATAAAACATGCCAAGTGAGTATTTTCAAAGTAGTCCCTGTGGGAGGCAATGCACGTATTCATTCCTTAGAACCTGGTGGACGTTCTTAGTTTGGAGTTGTCCTCTACTTCAGTTTACTAGTTGATCAGGAAAACCCATCTCAGGGCATAATTATAGATCTGCTGCCCACATTTCTTTCTGTCTTTTCCACCTAGCAGCATCCCATGGAGTGCTTTCTCTCTTACCTTTATCTCCCCTCTGTTTGCCCTTTTAGGACTTTATTTGAAGGTTGAAAGGTTCAGATAAATAGGTTGAGAACCTGGAGCTAGAGGAGAGAAGGCAAGAGAGCTGCAGCAGGCTAATTTCACTCCATCAGCCCTTTGGTTTCTGTGTATAAGCTGGAGGCAGCAGCTTTGATTTCCCTTCCCCACTCTACTTTCTTCCTGCAAAAGCCTGGTGACATCAGAAAGCTTCCAACTTTGTTTAAGCTTAGCTATATATTTTTTTGAAATCCCAGTGTAAAACTTGTAGCTTGAAAAACCCTTATCTAGTGGTAGAATTTAGTTCGGTTAGAAGCCCCTAACTTCTCCATTTGTTGTATTTAAGTAGAAGAGAAGTAGAGGAAAAGAAAAAGGAAAAGTCAGGGCAGTTGAAGAGAGATGTAAGATACAGATAGAGAAACAATCTCTTCCCACAACCCAGAGGGCATTTGTGTCCTGTGATGGCCACTATGTCCTCGCTCATCCTGCAGAGGACTGGGAGACTGGGCTCATATTTGTCACAGATCTGGCAATTGCCTATTAATTTCACCCATCTGGGGGCCCCATAAAAGGAATTGCTGCATCTCTGGTGAAGATATATTTATTATTGACTTATTCGAGGATTTCTTTTATACTGATCTTAGAAAATCCAGACTGGTACATGTTTTTGTTACCTGTATTATATATGAAGAGTTTTAAGAATTTCATTTAGGGTTCTAGTCTGGGGACTTCCCTGGTCATCTAGTTGCTAGGACTCTGAGCTCCCAATGCAGAGGTCCCAGGTTCAATCCCTGGTCAGGGAACTAAATCCCACATGCCACAACTAAGGGTTCCACATGCTGCAACGAAGACCGAAGATCCTGGGCTGCCACTAAGACCTGGCACAGCCAAATGAATCAATAAATGTTAGGAGAAGAAGATTCTAGTGTGTGGAAACAGTTAGAAATAGTAGTAGCAGCAGTCGTAATATTAATGACAAAAATAATAATGGTAAAGTGGAAGCTCTATAAGAGCAAGGATCTTGCCTTTTTACCCCTCTATGTCTAGCACTGGATTGACACCTAGCACACAGCCAGTGTTTATTTATAGTTGTTGAATAGATGGATGATAAATAATAGCCAGCATTTATGAACTGTTCCTTTGTAGGTACTTTGTTAAATCCTTCAAATAGGTTCTCTCATTACCTGTCAACAATATGATAATGTATTTTTTGCTGTATTTTATCAAGTGCTGATTATAAACACACTTCTATCTGTAACTGAAAAAAAAAAAACAGAAAAACAAAAATAGAACTAGAGCACAGTGTTTTCTTATCACTTAGGATTTTTACGTCTATCCTAAGAGCTATTTTAGAATTACTTACAGATTTGTCACATTGTTTATTTATGTACCTAAAAAGGGAAACAAGTTTATTCAAGTAATCCTGAACCAGTTTCACATTCAGAATCTGACTCCTGTGCAATCACTTTCCAATTCTGTCATTGATTCTTGTGTTTTTCCACACAATGTCGACTCCTGTGCCATTTTGAGTGTTTCTAGGATTTTCTTCCAATCTGTTAATACCCAGTTCTGTAAGTACTGATGCTGGCACTTTACTGTTTGACTAACCTCAGAGTTATTTTTTTTTTTCTCAATTAAAACATGTCACTGCTAGTTAAGCAACTGTTATTCAAATACAGCAGTATATAACCAAAATGTTAATAGTGATTTTCCCCAGTGGTAGCTGGATTACAAAATGTTCTCATGTCCTTTTGTTTGTAATTGTCTGTCTTCCAAAATTTGTACATATGTGCATGATTAAAACTTGCCTGTTCTTCAGTTACAGATCATGATATCACTTGGTCTCATCTTATTCAACCTCTTTGGGGGAGATTGGGGATAAAATTAATCACTTTCCTTGGTGGTCATGCTGCCTTAAGATGTAGGAAGTTCATTCATCTGCCCCTGGTGGGACCAGGTTCTCTGCTGACCTCCAGTGGCTATAGGCTGTATGGCACTGAGCAAGAGATGGGTCAGCAGCTTAGTCGTTTCTGACTCTGCTACCCCATGGACTATAACTGACCAGGCTCCTCTGCCCATGGGATTCTCCAAGCAAGAATAGTGGAGTGGGTTCCCATTTCCTTCTCCAAGCAAGAGATAGTCTTGTTGAATGTATTACTTGCTGGTCATTGCAGAATATTCAGATTCCCACTAGCACTTTGGGGAAAGTACTTTGTAATTGTTCCTGAAGTGGGCAGCACTTTCTCCCAAATGCCAGCGTCACTGTCACCTGTCTGTCACTGTTGCCTTCCAGTGCAACTTGAACCTTCCACATAAGAAACTGAGAAGTTTTTTTAAGGGCTATCAACAAGTGAGACATTAAGAATAGGAAAATAATTATAGACAACAATATTGTATTAACGTCAAACTTGCTAACAGACTGGATCTTAATTATTCCCACCACAAAATGAATCATAATTATGTAAATTTAGGAATATTAGCTAACACTATAGTGAGGAGAATCATGCTGTAATACTGCAGTATAGAAATAAATCAAGTCAACATGTCATATTTCAGTTCTGAAAAAAAGATACAGTGAAGAATTCATGTGCATAAAATAGAACTTGTATGAGCAGGTTTAGTCCGAATCCCGAGTAAGCTTATAGGCTTTGTTTCTGATTTTTACGTTTAGGGTTTTATTGTTGTGGTTTTGTTTTGTTTTGGATTTTTTTACCACGTTGTGGGAGGTTGTAGTTTGGGAATAGAAAAACACATAGGTAGCAGTGCTCCTTATCCTGGAACTAGAACAGTAAGACCTTTCTATTGAAATCTTCTGCCTCTTTTACTTTCTGACATGGATAATCATAGCAGGCAGGAACATTGCTCAGACCAGAGCAAGGGGCACTTCCCTTTTTGGAACCTTGCTGGGCATGAGGATGGCAGGCTGGCAGGCAGAACACATCAAGGAGCAATAAGTGACCACTGAAGCAGAAGTCTGTGCTAATTTTCCAATCAGCACGCTGTTAACCTTCTTAAATTTGTAATTCCTTTGCCATCCATTTTAACATTTGATCCAACCAGTTAATAATAATTTTTTAAAAAACCCTCCATTTATTATACCCCTTAAGTCATTCTTCATTGTACTGTCAGATGTCACCTTGTAATTATCCTAAAGTCACTTTTGACCAAAGCTTGTAAAAAGTCACCTTTATGTCTGAGATTGATCAATGCAATTTTATGGTTATTACTTCTTAGTAATTAAACGCTACCTCATTATGTTGTATACCTGCTGCCATGATATTGTTTGAGAATTAAGCAAGTATCTATCCCTCTAAATAGTCTTTAAGTGTTATTTAATCTTTTTTTTAATCTGTAACTAGGATTTTAAGGCAGCAGTTCTAAAGGTTGTGCTGTTTAAATTGGTAAACAGACTCACTGCTGCTGGCTTTGCTTAGTGGCTTCCTTACTAGTCTTCCTGGTGCTCTGCACTGTCAGGTGAATATTTCCAAAGCCCAGCGCTGCTGCTCAGGGACTGCTTATCACAAGTAGGAGAAAATTCAAATTCCATTAATTTAGCACTTAATCCTCTCTGGAGTCTATCTCTAGCCTTATTTATTTTACTTCTAGTATATGTGTATTTGCTATCAGAACACTCTTTTCCCATTATGCCCACTGATTCACCAAGTTAAGGAAGTTGAAAGCATTATATTGTCTCAAGCAGTGCCTCTTGCTATCCATTTTCATACTGATCCTTAGGCCACAAATAGAAAATGGATGTTTTGTATTAGACTAGGTCATTTCTTTCTGAATCTATCTCATATCCTTTCTGCCAAATCCTTTGGGAATTTAATTTCTTGGCACATTAGGCTTAACATTGAATGTGCACCTAAATTGAACCTAGTAGGATATATTTTCCCTTCCTAGGACTTGATATTATTAAAAAAATTTTTTGTTATTGCTCTTTTGCTGATAGGATGGTCAAAATGTGTTCTGTGATAGTTTTAATTTGTTACTTCTTGATTACAACTGAGCATGTTTTTATTGGTCATATTTTTATTGGTCATTCTTTATGAAAGGTTTCTTTCATAAATTGATATCTTAGCCCACTTATCTTTTTTGATGGTCTTTTAGTTACTGCTCTTTATATATTATGAATATGAATAATTTGTTTCATAAAATTACTTGGGAAATGTCCCCTTTTTTTCTTTTTTCTCTAGAATGGTTGTAAAAATAGCATTATTGTGTCCTTAAATGTTTGGTAGAATTTCCCCCAACATATCCATTTTAGTGTTATATTTTCATTCTAAGTATTGCATAGGCTGCATGCTGGAAGTTCTGATATGTATTTTCATTATCATTCATTTCAAAATATTTTCCAGTTTCCCTTTGTAATTTCATCTTTAATCCATGGCATATAGAAGTTACTTTATTCTCATTATGAGTTGAATCATTTGAAAGCTGTTGAGACTTTTTCTGTGATTCATGCAGTTTAGTTCATTTCAGTTCTGTCGCTCAGTCTTGTCTGACTCTTTATGACCCCATGAACTGCAGCACACCAGGCCGCCCTGTCCATCACCAACTCCTGGAGTCCACCCAACCCATGTCCATTGAGTCAGTGATGCCATCCAACCATCTCATCCTCTGTCGTCCCCTTCTCCTCCTGCCTTCAATCTTTCCCAGCGTCAGGGTCTTTTCCAATGAGTCAGCTCTTCGCATCAGGTGGCCAAAGTACTGGAATTTCAGCTTCAACATCAGTCCTTCCAATGAACACCCAGGACTGATCTCCTTTAGGATGGACTGCTGGATCGGCTCGCAGTTCAAGGGACTTGCAAGAGTCTTCTCCAGCACCACACTTCAAAAGCATCAATTCTTCGGCACTCAGCTTTCTTTATAATCCAACTCTCACATCCATACGTGACCACTGGGAAAACCATAGCCTTGACTAGACAGACCTTGGTTGGCAAAGTAATGTCTCTGCTTTTTAATATGCTGTCTAGGTTGGTCATAACTTTCCTTCCAAGGAAAAAGCGCCTTTTAATTTTATGGCTGCAGTTGCCATCTGCAATGATTTTGGAGCCCAGAAAAATAAAGTCAGCCACTGTTTCCACTGTTTCCCCATCTATTTCCCATGACGTGATGGGACCAGATGCCATGATCTTCATTTTCTGAACCTTGAGCTTTAAGCCAACTTTTTCACTATCCTCTTTCACCTTCATCAAGAGGCTCTTTAGTTCTTCTTTGCTTTCTGCCATAACGGTGGTGTCATCTGTGTATCTGAGGTTATTGATATTTCTACTGACAAACTTGATTCCAGCTTGTGCTTCCTCCAGCCCAGCATTTCTCATGATGTACTCTGCATAGAAGTTAAATAAGTAGGGTGACACTATACAGCCTTGATGTACTCCTTTTCCTATTTGGAACTGGTCTGTTGCTCCATGTCCAGTTCGAACTGTTGCTTCCCGACCTGCATACAAGTTTCTCAAGAGGCAAGTCAGGTGGTCTGGTATTCCCATCTCTATAAGAATTTTCCACAGTTAATTGTGATCCACACAGTCAAAGGCTTTGGCATAGTCAGTAAAGCAGAAGTAGATGTTTTTCTGGAACTCTCTTGCTTTCTCAATGATCCAGTGGATGTTGGCAATTTGATCTCTGGTTATTCTGCCTTTTCTAAAACCAGCTTGAACATCTGGAAGTTCACGGTTCACGTATTGCTGAAGCCTGCCTTGGAGAATTTTGAGCGTTACTTTACTAGCATGTGAGATGAGTGCAATTGTGCGGTAGTTTGAGCATTCTTTGGTATTGGAATGAAAACTGACCTTTTCCAGTCCTGTGGCCACTGCTGAGTTTTCCAAATTTGCTGGCATACTGAGTGCAGCACTTTCACAGCATCATCTTCCAGGATTTGAAATAGCTCAACTGGAATTCCATCACCTCCGCTAGCTTTGTTCATAGTGATGCTTTCTAAGGCCCACTTGACTTCACATTCCAGGATGTCTGGCTCTAGATTAGTGATCACACCATTGTGATTATCTGGGTCACGAAGATCTTTTTTGTACAGTTCTGTGTATTCTTGCCACCTCTTCTTTTTTTTTTTTTTTTAATTTATTTATTTATTTTTTTTACTTTACAATTCTGTATTGGTTTTGGCATAGATTGACATGAATCCACCACAGGTGTACATGCGTTCCCAAACATGAGCCCCTCTCCCACCCCCCTCCCCACAACATCTCTCTGGGTCATCTCCGTGCGTCAGCCCCAAGCGTGTCATATCCTGCATCAGACATAGACTGGCATTTCGATTCTTACATGATATTATACATGTTTCATTGCCACCACCTCTTCTTAATATCTTCTGCTTCTGTTAGGTCCATACCATTTCTGTCCTTTATCGAGCCCATCTTTGCATGAAATGTCTCCTTGGTATCTCTAATTTTCTTGAAGAGATCTCTAGTCTTTCCCATTCTGTTGTTTTCCTCTATTTCTTTGCATTGATCGCTGAAGAAGGCTTTCTTATCTCTTCTTGCTGTTCTTTGGAACTCTGCATTCAGATGCCTGTATCTTTCCTTTTCTCCTTTGCTTTTCACTTCTCTTCTTTTCACAGCTATTTGTAAGGCCTCCCCAGACAGCCATTTTGCTTTTTTGCATTTCTTTTCCATGGGGATGGTCTTGATCCCTGTCTCCTGTACAATGTCACGAACCTCCGTCCATAGTTCATCAGGCACTCTTATCTATCAGATCTAGTCCCTTAAATCTATTTCTCACTTCTACTATATAATCATAAGGGATTTGATTTAGGTCATACCTGAATGGTCTAGCGGTTTTCTCTACTTTCTTCAATTTCAGTCTGAATTTGGCAATAAGGAGTTCATGATCTGAGCCACAGTCAGCTCCCGGTCTTTTTGCTGACTATATAGAGCTTCTCCATCTTTGGCTGCAAAGAATATAATCAATCTGATTTTGGTGTTGACCATCTGGTGATGTCCATGTGTAGAGTCTTCTCTTGTGTTGTTGGAAGAGGGTGTTTGCTATGACCAGTGCGTTCTCTTGGTAAAACTCTATTAGTCTTTGCCCTGCTTCATTCCTTATTCCAAGGTCAAATTTGCCTGTTACTCCAGGTGTTTCTTGACTTCCTACTTTTGCATTCCAGTCCCCTATAATGAAAAGGACATCTTTTTTGGGTGTTAGTTCTAAAAGGTCTTGTAGGTCTTCATAGAACCGTTCAACTTCAGCTTCTTCAGCATTACTGGTTGGGGCATAGACTTGGATTACTGTGATATTGAATGGTTTGCCTTGGAAATGAACAAAGATCATTCTCTTGTTTTTGAGACTGCATCCAAGTACTGCATTTCGGACTCATTTTTGACCATGATGGCTACTCCATTTCTTCAAAGGGATTTCTGCCCACAGTAGTACATATAATGGTCATCTGAGTTAAATTCACCCATTCCAGTCCATTTTAGTTCAGTGATTTCTAGGATGTCGACGTTCACTCTTGCCATCTCCTGTTTGACCACTTCCAATTTGCCTTGATTCATGGACGTAACATTCCAGGTTCCTATGCAATATTGCTCTTTACAGCATCAGACCTTGCTTCTATCACCAGTCACATCCACAACTGGGTATTGTTTTTGCTTTGGCTCCATCCCTTCATTCTTTCTGGAGTTACTTCTCCACTGATCTCCAGTAGCATATTGGGCACCTACTGACCTGGGGAGTTCCTCTTTCAGTATCCTACCTTTTTGCATTTTCATACTGTTCATGGGGTTCTCAAGGCAAGACTACTGAAGCAGTTTGCCATTCCCTTCTCCAGTGGACCACATTCTGTCAGACCTCTCCCCCATGACCCGTCCATCTTGCGTAGCCCCACACGGCATGGCCTAGTTTCATTGAGTTAGACAAGGCTGTGGTCTTTGTGATTAGATTGACTAGTTTTCTGTGATTATGGTTTACAGTGTGTATGCCCTCTGATGCCCTCTCACAACACCTACTGTCTTACTTGGGTTTCTCTTACCTTGGACGTGGGGTATCTCTTCACGGCTGCTCCAGCAAAGCGCAGCCGCTGCTCCTTACCTTGGACAAGAGGTATCTCCTCACGGCCGCCCCTCCTGACCTTGAACGTGGAGTAGCTCCTCTCGGCCCTTGAGATTTCTTTTGATTAGTATTATACAGTATATTTTTCCCCATCCTTTTAATTTCAAGGTTTTTGCATCCTTAGGTTTAGATATGTATTTTGTAAGTAGTGTATAGTTAGACTCTACTATTGTATCTTTGCCAAAAATCAGTTCTACGTGGGTATATGGGTCTGATTCTGGACTCTATTCCATTGGTCTGTTCGTCTATCTTTATGTCAGTATCACAATGTCTAAATTACTGGAGGCCTACATTAAGTGTTAAAATCCACTAGTGTAGCTCCTCTAATTTTGATTTTTGGGTATACTAATCTGTAATTTTTAAAATAATATTTGGGTATTATAAGAAATGCCCAAATATTATCTGGCTTGGATATAAGGGTAATGGTGGAAAGTAATTGGAAAGTAATTACCCAAGTAATCATAATCGGAAAGTAATCTCTTTAGTTTTGGGGAAAAGTTTGTGGAAGTGGAATTATTTCTTCCTTAAATATTTGGTAGAATTAGCCAATGAAGCTTTCAGTGGAAAGTGCTTAGAAATACGTTTTTTTGAAAGAGAAAAAACACATGCTGAATTTTTGGTAGTGATTTCAACTCCAACTAAATAATACAGGGTTTTTATTTAATTTCCTCAATTTTATATTTGTTTCTTATTCTGAAAATCTTGATTTTTAATAGCATTAGCATGATTACTCATGGCTTTATCTATAATATGTGTGTGTGTTTAGTTCAAAATAATAATTAGTGTATTCAATATCTTTAATCTAATTTTGTTTTACTATTAAATATTTTCTTTATCCCAAATCAAAACTATAAACCACGGTAAAGTCAGGAGCTATAAATTCCATTCCTGACCTCACCTTGCATTTTCGTCCTTTGATGTTGTTTTTTGGAGGGAGTGAGGGGGTAAGGGGGCAAAGATACATATATATACATAGTCCTACTTATTTTCTAAGTTTCTTTTATATTTCTTTCATCTCTGCACCTGGCGTTTTTCACTGAACAGTGTATCTTAGTGATTATTCCTCAGAAGCACAAAGGAATCTTTTTCATTCTTTTATATAACAGCCTAGTACTTTGTTGTATGGGTGTACCATACTTTATTTAACCAATGTCCTACTGATGGATATTCAGGAAAAATAATAACTTTTAAAAAGATGTCCAGTCCACTGCATTGTAGCATTGACTAGTAGAACTATTTAGCCTAATTTTAACAGCATTTTTACTAAAAACTCATTCATTTATATATTATTGCAAAAATTCATTTTACAGTATGCTAGGTTTACTGTGTGGCATGATGAGGACTGAATGAGTTTTTTAGTTAGGAAAGGTAAAGTTCTGTACTTTTTATTATTTCTTTGAGCTGGTTTTCATGTATTAGGGTAAGTGTAAGACTTTGTAGCCTTTTCCTTATAGCAAGTGCTTCTACTTTTCTTAAAAGACTTCTTGCTTATACAAAAACTCTTACCTCATCTAGGTGAGTGATGGTATGATCACTCACCAAGAGCCAGACATCCTGCAATGCAAGTCAAATAGGCCTTAGGAAGCATCACTATGAACAAAGCTAGTGGAGGTGATGGAATTCCAGTTGAGCTATTTCAAATCCTAAAAGATGATGCTATGAAAGTGACACACTCAATAGGCCAACAAATTTGGAAAACTCAGCAGTGGCCATAGGACTGGAAAAGGTCAGTTTTCATTCCAGTCCCAAAGAAGGCAATGCCAAAGAATGCTCAAACTACCATACAATTGCACTCATCTCACACGCTAGCAAAGTTAATGCTCAAAATTCTCCAAGCCAAGCTTCAACAGTATGTGAACCATGAACTTCCATATGTTCAAGCTGGATTTAGAAAAGCCAGAGGAACCAGAGATCAAATTGCCAACATCCATTGGATCATGAAGAAAGCAAGAGAGTTCCACAAAAAATCTACTTTTGCTTTATTGACTACGCCAAAGCCTTTGACTTTGTGGATCACAACAAACTGTGGAAATTCTGAAAGAGATGGGAATACCAGACCATCTGACCTGTCTCCTGAGAAATCTGTATGCAGGTCAAGAAGCAACAGTTAGATCTGGACATGGAACAACAGACTGGTTCCAAATTGGGAAAGGAATACGTCAAGGCTGTATATTGTCACCTTGCTTATTTAACTTATATGCAGTGTATATAATGTGAAATGCCAGGCTGGATGAAGCACAAGCTGGAATCAAGATTGCTGGGAGATATATCAATAACCTCAGATATGCAGATGACATCACCGTTATGGCAGAAAGCAAAGAAGAACTAAAGAGCCTCTTGATGAAAGTGAAGGAGGAATGTGGAAAAGTTGGCTTAAAGCTCAACATTCAGAAAACTAAGTTCATGGCATCCGGTTCCATCACTTCATGGCAAATAGATGTGGAAACAATGGGAACAGTGACAGAAGACAGTTATTTTTTGGTGCTCCAAAATCACTGCAGATGGTGAATGCAGCCATGAAATTAAAAGATGCTTGCTCCTTGTAAAAGCTATGACCATTCTAAACAGCATAATATTAAAAAGCAGAAACATTACTTTGCCAACAAAGGTCTGTCTAGTCAGAGCTATGGTTTTTCCTGTGGTCATGTATGGATGTGAGAGTTGGACCATAAAGAAAGCTGAGCACTGAAGAATGGATGCTTTTGAACTGTGGTGGTAGAGAAGACTCTTGAGAGTCCCTTGGACTGCAAGAAGATCAAATCAGTCAATCCTAAAGGAAATCAGTCCTTAATATTCATTGAAAGGACCAATGCTGAAGGTGAAACTGCAATTCTTTGGCCACCTGATGCAAGAACTGACTCATTAGAAAAGACCCTGATGCTGGGAAAGATGGAAGCCAGGAGAAGAAGGGGACAGAAGAGAATATAGATGGTTGGATGGCATCACTGACACCATGGACATGAGTTTCAGTAAGCTCTGGGAGTTGCTGATGGACAGGGAAGCCTGGTGTGTTGCAGTCCATGGGGTCGCAGAGTCAGACATGACTGAACAACTAAATTGAACTTACCTCTTAATTTATAGTACCAATTTAGTCTAATTAATTCCTTGCTCAGGTAATAAAACCCACCATTTTTATAACACCTTAAAGACATGTTTTCTCATTAATTTATCAGGTTGATAAAGGGCTTATGGCTGATATATCCTGTAGTATTCTGCTTCAGAAAGTATTGACTCCTAAGCCAAGCAGATTAATGTCTAGTAAATACATGCATATTAAGATATCTTAATATTATTTCAAATTTCTGTGATTTGGTGAATAAAATATTCTTCTCAGTCTCATATGACCAGTGGTTCTGTTTGCTCATATTTGTCTTCTATTTAAAGAATTATATTAATAATAATTGAAAGCCGCTCAATAACAATTGAAAGCCGCTCAGTCATGTCCGATTCTGCGAGAGTTCTCTAGGCCAGAACACTGGAGTGGGTAAGCTGTTCCCTTCTTCAGGGGATCTTCCCAATCCAGGGATTGAACCCAGGTGTCCCGCATTGCAGGCAGATTTTTTACCAGCTGAGCCACAAGGGAAGCCCATGTTAATAATAGTCAAGCATATTTACTCCTTTATAAATCCTCCATGGAGGTTAACAAAGAGTTATATGATCTTAATTACATCATCTTTTCTCCAAACCTACTTCTGAGAACCCATATTCCATCCTTAACTTCTAATACACCATTTTAGTATTCTTTGATCTTAGGGAATAAATGCAACCTTGACTAACCAAAATAGTATATTTTTACCTCTTCCAAGGCATTGCAAAGACATTAGAATCCTTACATAAAGTCATTAACCTTCTGCTTACTTCCCCTCCCCCAGTTTATATGTTGTTGTTTTTATTTTATGTATTTTGTGTCAAACCCCACAAGGCATAATTGTTGTTTTGTATAGTCAGTGGTCATTTTAATTTTTAAAAAATTTTATGGCGGTATAGTTGACCTAACTGTACATAGCTAAAATATACAAATTAAGTTTTGCTCTATGTGTACACCCATGAAACTGTCAGCACTCATCCGAGTATATATCCTCTGGTACTGTTGTTTCTACCGTCTAATCTCCTAGAAAATTAAAGACAGTTAACAGTTTACTGCAATTCTGTTTTGTTTTGTAACAGCTAGGAATGGAGGTAGTGCTAGAGAATTTTCATGGTTTCTGCGCTGCTATTTTAAAATTCCTTAATTTTAGAACTCAGTTAAAAACATTTTTTTTCACCTGTCTTAAGCCTCTTATGCTCTCTCAGGTCCCCGTCAGTCTAAAAATGGAGTGCATCTGTTAACATTCTCATACTTGTGACTGGTATGGCCTTTGAGCTTTACTAGGACTTCCTGGTGGCTCAGCAGTAAAGAACCCCCCTGCCAATACAGGAGATGTGGGTTTGATCCCTGGGTCAGGAAGATCCCCTGGAGAAGAAATAGCAACACACTCCATTATTCTTTCCTGAGAAATCCCATGGACAGAGAAACCATGGCAGGTAGTAATCCATGGGGGTCACAAAAAGAGATGGACACGACTTAGGAATTAAAACAAGTGTCTAGAAACCATTGATTTCTCCTATTAGCTACCTCTTAGAAGTAACAGCAGAAAAATTTCAAGGCTTTTCCATTCTGATATGAGTCTGTATCTTAGTAATTGTGATTCCTAAAAGTAAGATCAGCATACATTTTTACTCAGTTTCTTATTTTGAAACTCTAAATACTAATTTTAATGATTTGTGTGAGAATACATGCTTAGGTCATGGAAAAGGATATATATATATTTTTTTGGTGTATACTCTTGAGTTTTGCTTTTAATTGTATTAGCTTACAGAAAATTTTCATATGTGGGATTATAAATACTTCTTCTAGCCATGAATCTAATAGTTTTAGCCTTTAAGAGTGATTTAAATTTAATTTTCTTTTACTAAATACTGTAAGATCCTTACAATATAAAGTAATTTGAATGACTATTTTCAAAATTGGAATTTTTCACATTCCAATTTTTTTTCTAGACGGCATCTATAATAATACTGACATTTATTAAGAGTTTACTCTTTTATGCATTTGAGTTGTCTCACTTAGTCCTTAAAATAACTCTGTGTGGTAGAAATTATTATCCCTATATAACAGATAAGAAATAAGGCATGGGGAGTTGATGCACTTTGCAAATTCAACGGCCAGTAAAATAGCTTTGAGGTTTAAACCAGGCAGTATACATCTGGAACCTAGCCTCTTAACCAATATGAACCTTCTCATGATTAGTTTCTTTTTTCTAATGCTGGAAAAGAATTAGATGAACCAAAATGTTCTCCCTAAATAATTGTAAGATTTTTACAGCTGGACTAAAGGGCCCACTGAGACTAAGTTTGAAAGTAAAGTTAATTTTTGTTTTCATTCTTTTAGCTGATATAGCCCAGAGATATAGGATAAGCAAATACCCAACCCTCAAGTTGTTTCGTAATGGGATGATGATGAAGAGAGAATACAGGGGTCAGCGATCAGTGAAAGCACTTGCAGATTACATCAGGCAACAAAAAAGTGACCCCATTCAAGAACTTCATGACTTGGCAGAAATCACCACTCCTGACGTAAGTCATTGACTTTTGCTGGATCAAATGAGCATAGCCTGCTTGATTCATGTAAACAGATTCTTAGGAAACCAAAGAATCTATAGACATTTTCTTATAGTTCACTGCAGTGGATTTTGATGTATACATATACATAACAAGTTGAATTTTTCTTGAATTAATTCTCAAGGGGAATGCTAATGTTTTACTGAGCCTTTGAATAAAATATATAAAGCAATAAAGTTGCACTAATTCAATTTAATTGAGGGCAAAGGGTAGCCTGAATTACGAAGAAATAGAAGTTAATGTCAGGCACACACAACCACAGTTTCCTTTTTCTGCTTAGTGGCAACCCTCAGGGTCTCTGCTCTCATTACGCCTGTAGCAGCAGTTTGTATAAATTTTAGTATCCTCTGACCTAACCACCCTTAATGATACATTAACAAGGTCTTTTTCTTTGTACACCAAGAAGTGTTTTAAAAGCAAATGAAAACATTAAGTTTGGGCTTCAGATTGTCATTGCTGAATTGTCATTGCAACTTGATTCTTACCCTGCTTACAAATGAACAGGTTAGCCAATTCATTTCGTGGATGCTGTTAGAAGACATAAGGCTCCTGGTCAGAGATAACAGTTTTCTTGCTCACATCACAGCAGTGTGAGCATGGTTGCGTTTGTTTCCTTGTCCCCCAAGTCCTGGAGGTGAAAGAGGGCCAGATGGATCCCTGCTCACGCAGGGGGTTGTGACAGGAGAACTCTAGGCTTGGGAAATATCTGTCTCATATCCAGCAGTAAGCCTGCTCTCTGTCCTGGAGGGAGACATCACCTCATACTTCAGCCTTGCTCCCTATAAGCACAACCTTGAGAGATGACCTGGATCAAGAATGGTCAGACTCTTGGATCTTGGGTATACCTAAATGTTTAAAAGTGTGAGAGACCCATGATGGAGTCTCTGCCAGCAGCCACACATTACAAATTGATGTATTATTTTAACACACCTTAAAATTAGTCATCTTATTTAGGAAAAAAACTGTCACCAATTAAACAGTTATTATTTCTTGAAATTTTAAAATAAAATGTTATTAGGAAATTATTACATTAGATGATAGTTCAGACTGTTTTCAACCTAATGTAATCTTTAATAGTTTTGGATTAGGTGTTAAAAGCTGGTTATACTTCATTTGGTGATAACTGAACAGCAGCTAGGTAAATGAAATAAAATGTTTTTTAAAAAACTACATATGTTTATAAAGTAATTACATACTTTATTTTACAGCGCAGCAAAAGAAATATCGTTGGATATTTTGAGCAGAAGGATTCAGAAAACTACAGAGTTTTTGAAAGAGTAGCAAATATTTTGCATGATGATTGTGCCTTCCTAGCTGCATTTGGGTAAGTAGCCTAATTGGTACAGTGTGTTGGTGGTTGGGTCAGCTCAGCTGCCATGTTAAATTCTTGTTCTGTGTGGTGGTTTTTTGAAGATGACCTCTTATAAAGATTATCTCAGTCCTTTTAAAGTCACTGACAAGTTTTTATGCCTATCTCTGACCTCTCTTTTTAGTTTAAAAGTCTGTTAATTATTCTTTCTGTACTATATTTTTCAAAATGTACATAAGAGGAAAAGGATGGACCAGCTTTTCTTCTGTCTTTTCCCTGCCTCAGAGGAACATGCTCATTCCACAGCTAATTTCTCCACTAGCGTCCCTACAGTTGTCCCTTCAAATCCTCTGCGGCTTTGATCCATCAGTTGTCCTTGCTTTCTCATGTTTTCAGTCTGACTCTTTTCATGAACTGTTTTCCTTTTCCAAAAACATGATTCTCTCATTCCTAATCTGTCTCTTCTGTCTCTTGAACTATTAACTCAACTCTTTCTTTTCATTCTTAAATTTTTTTCAAAGATTAGTTATGCTTGACTACCCTGAATTTCTCATACCCTAATGGTTCAAATATGTTAACCTCCTGAAAACTTTTACCTCCATTACCCTAAAGAAATCTCTCTGCACAGTCACAAAGTGACTTCTTTTTTGTTTTTTTAAGTTTTATTTATTTATTTTTATTTTTACTTTATTTTACTTTACAATACTGTATTGGTTTTGCCATACATTGACATGAATCCACCACGGGTGTACATGCGTTCCCAAACATGAACCCCCCTGCCACCTCCCTCCCCATAACATCTCTCTGGGTCATCCCCGTGCACCAGCCCCAAGCATCCTGTATCCTGCATCAGACATAGACTGGTGATTCGTTTCTTACATGATAGTATACATGTTTCAATGCCATTCTCCCAAATCATCCCACCCTCTCCCTCTCCCTCCCACCCTCTCCCTCTCCCTCTGAGTCCAAAAGTCCACTATACACATCTGTGTCTCTTTTGCTGTCTTGCATACAGGGTCATCATTGCCATCTTTCTAAATTCCATATATATGTGTTAGTATACTGTATTGGTGTTTTTCTTTCTGGCTTACTTCACTGTGTATAATCGGCTCCAGTTTCATCCATCTCATTAGAACTGATTCAAATGTATTCTTTTTAATGGCTGAGTAATACTCCATTGTGTATATGTACCACAGCTTTCTTATCCATTCATCTGCTGATGGACATCTAGGTTGTTTCCATGTCCTGGCTTGTAAACAGTGCTGCCATGAACATTGGGGTACACGTGTCTCTTTCAATTCTGGTTTCCTCGGTGTGTATGCCCAGCAGTGGGATTGCTGGGTCATAAGGCAGTTCTATTTGCACTTTTTTAAGGAATCTCCACACTGTTCTCCATAGTGGCTGTACTAGTTTGCATTCCCACCAACAGTGTAAGAGGGTTCCCTTTTCTCCACACCCTCTCCAGCATTTATTGCTTGTAGACTTTTGGATAGCAGCCATTCTGACTGGTGTGAAGTGGTACCGCATTGTGGTTTTGATTTGCATTTCTCTAATAATGAGTGATGTTGAGCATCTTTTCATGTGTGTGTTAGCCATCCGTATGTCTTCTTTGGAGAAATGTCTATTTAGTTCTTGGGCCCATTTTTTGATTGGGTCGTTTATTTTTCTGGAATTGAGCTGCAGGAGTTGCTTGTATATTTTTGAGATTAGTTGTTTGTTAGTTGCTTCATTTGCTATTATTTTCTCCCATTCGGAAGGCTGTCTTTTCACCTTGCTTATATTTTCCTTTGTTGTGCAGAAGCTTTTAATTTTAATTAGATCCCATTTGTTTATTTTTGCTTTTATTTCCAGAATTCTGGGGGGTGGATCATAGAGGATCCTGCTGTGATTTATGTCAGAGAGTGTTTTGCCTATGTTCTCCTCTAGGAGTTTTATAGTTTCTGGTCTTACATTTAGATCTTTAATCCATTTTGAGTTTATTTTTGTGTATGGTGTTAGAAAGTGATCTAGTTTCTTTCTTTTACAAGTGGTTGACCAGTTTTCCCAGCACCACTTGTTAAAGAGATTGTCTCTACTCCATTGTATATTCTTGCCTCCTTTGTCAAAGGGAAACTAAAGACCTATATATAGAAAACTATAAAACACTGATGAAAGAAATCAAAGAGGACACTAATAGATGGAGAAATATACCATGTTCGTGGATTGGAAGAATCAATATAGTGAAAATGAGTATACTACCCAAAGCAATCTACAAATTCAATGCAATCCCTATCAAGCTACCAGCGATATTTTTCACAGAACTAGAACAAATAATTTCAAGATTTGTATGGAAATACAAAAAACCTCGAATAACCAAAGCAATCTTGAGAAAGAAGAATGGAACTGGAGGAATCAACTTGCCTGACTTCAGGCTCTACTACAAAGCCACAGTCATCAAGATAGTATGGTATTGGCACAAAGACAGAAATATAGATCAATGGAACAAAATAGAAAGCCCAGAGATAAATCCACACACATATGGACAAAGTGACTTCTTAATTAGCAAATCCAGTGGTCTTTTTTCCAATCTTAGTTCTCTACAATTTCTCTGAAGGATGTGACCCTGAGCTACCCTGTCCTTCTTCTGCTATGTCTGTACTTTACCTTGAATCTCCCTGGTTACATTTCTGATTTCCCTGGCTTTATCTTCTTTTTTTTTTCTTTCTCTTTCAAAATAGAATCATTCTTATGGTTCTGTCCTTGAGTCTCTTCTCACTGAAAATTATCTCCACCATCCTTTGATGTTTTGCAATACTATCTGTTTTCTTTGACCTGTAACTGATAAGACTCAATTGCAGTACCTTGACTAGTACAATTGTAGTCTTGAGTAGAGCCCAGATTTCGGGCATAGTATTTCCTCTCCAGTTTGTGACCTTTTCCCTTATTTTAAATGCTTCTGTAGGTTTTGTATGTGTGTTCTATTGTAAACATTATCAGTGTTTTATGAGGATGGTTGTACAGAGTAAATAATGAAGGAACATCTCCCGTACGTTTTCTGCATTACTGTTTCCAGCCATGGAGGCCCCTCACTATTCCTCTAACACTGCAAGCACACTTCATAGCAGAGCGTTTATCCTTATTGTCTCTATCCAAAGGGCTTTGTCCAGATATCACCTCAGTTACTAGAAACAATCTGGGGTCAAAAACAGCCATTTACTGCCAAAACTTCTAATCCAAAGATAACATACTCAATCAAAAACAGCTAACCAAAATCTCCCTTAAAAAAAAAATCTGCCTTGTACTAAATCTGCCTTGTACTTTCCTTCAAATGTATGCTTTTCTTGGTGTTGCATAATCTTATAAGTAGGAAAGATGGAAAGGTATGTATTTCAAGTTATAGTTCATATGTTGCAAAACAACTAGCATATTTCCTAAGCGTGCTTGCTCAGTCATGTCTAAATCTTTGTGACTCCATGGACTATAACCAGCCAGGCTCCTCTGTCCATGGGATTTCCCAGGCAAGAATACTGGAGTAGGTTGCCATTTCTTATTCCAGGGGATCTTCCCAACCCAGGGATCAAACCTGCATCTCTTGCATCTCCTTGGAAGGCAGATTCTTTACCACTGTGCCACCTGGGATACTTTAGACATATTACTGCTATTATTTTTCTTAAAAAAATATTATCACTTGTTTCTCTCTTTCTGTTAGGGTTGTTTCAAAACCAGAAAGATACAGTGGAGACAACATAGTCTATAAGCCACCAGGGGTAAGTTGCTATTTCTTAGTGTGTATAATTTAAAATGTAAATATATGTATACTATAATTTATAGTTTTGTACATGTTATATTCACAGATTCATAAAGTTTTAGTATTGGAAGGAACCTTAAGACATCATTTTGTCCTAATCCAAACCTTTTAAAGTAAAGATGAAGACACAAGCCTAAAGTCACACAGGCATTTAGTGGCAGAGCTGGGACTAGAGACTCCCTGACCCCCAGGCCTTTCCCACTTCTATTTCACCTTCAGTCTGGGACTCACGTTCAAAACAATGCTTCAGAGGTCTGTGGTCATCACTCTAGCTTGAATGAGACTAGCCAAACTCCCATGTCTCCTGGTATATAAGTTCACCTGGTACTTGCCAGATACTAAGGAGCACTAGGTTGTTTTTAACCCTTGGCTAAGAAGTTAAGTATATCTAAACTTAGAAGTAGCTCTTTAGGCCCAGGTGAATGGTAACCACAAATAAGAAAGGCAAAACTCAGTTATTATTACCCCAAATTGACCTAACAGTCTGAAAAAGCTGGCTTAAAACTCAGCATTCAAAAAGCTAAGATCATGGCATCTGGTCCCACCACTTCGTGGCAAATAGATGGGGGAAAGCTGGAAGCAGTGACAGATTTTCCTTTCTTGGGCTCCAAAATCACTGCAGACAGTGACTGTAGTAAAAGACACTTGCTCCTTGGAAGAAAAACTGTGACAAACCTAGAAAATGTATTAAAAAGCAGAGACATCATTTTGCCAACAAAGGTCCGTATAGTCAGAGCTGTGGTTTTTCCAGTAGTCATATATGGGTTTGAGATTTGAACCATAAAGAAGGCTGACTGCTGAAGAATTAATATTTTGAATTGTGGTGCTAGAGACGACTCTTGAGAGTCCCTTAGACAGCAAGGAGATCAAACTAGTCAATCCTAAAGGAAATAAATTCTGACTACTTATTGGAAGGACTGATGCTGAAACGAAGCTCCAGTGCTTTGGCCACCTAATGCAAAGAGCCGACTCACTGAAAAAGACCCTGATGCTGGGAAAGATTGACAACAGGGGACGACAGAGGATGAAATGGTTTGATAGCATCACTGACTCACTGGACATGAACTTGAGCGAACTCTGAGAGATGGTGAAGGACAGGGATGTCTGGCATGCTGCAGTCCACAGGGGTCACAAAAAGATGGACACAACTTAGTGACAGAACAACAAAATACATATATACAATACAGGTTTATATAGATATGTATGTATGTATAACTGAGTTACTTTGCTATACAGAAATTAACACAACATTGTAAATGAACTATGTGTGTGAAAGTCACTCAGTTGTGTCCAACTGTTTGTGACCCCATGGACTATACAGTCCATGGAATTCTCCAGGCCAGAATACTGGAGTGGGTAGCCTATCCCTTCTCCAGTGGATCTTCCCAACCCAGGAATCGAACCAGGGTCTCCAGTTATCAGGGAAGCCCATAAATCAACTGTACTTCACTAAAATAATACAGTCAGCTACCTTCCTAGGTGTAAAACTCTGGGAAAGTTTGTGAGCATCTCTGTGCTTTAGTTTGTTCATTAGTAAAAATAGCCATGATAATACTAGTACCTGCTTTATGCGGATATTTTGAGGATTAATTGAGTCAACACATACAAGGTGCTTAAAACACATACAAGGTGATAAAACAATGCTTGGTCACAGTAGTTGGCTTAGGTAATGTTAGCAGTTTATCATTATTTTAGGCACTTCATAGGTACTGATTTTGAGTGAATGTGGAAACAGATAACAGCAGTTAATTTTAGTTTTGATTTATATAGTATCATGTATTTTTCAAGGCTTTTTCACTGGAAGTCTCCAAATTTTCTTCTGACATTTTTGAAGGGAGAGATAGCTCAATTAAATCATTAGGATAATTCTTTTCCCAACACCTGCTGGCTATTGATGAAGATACTGATAAGCATTTACTTGATGCAAATCCAAGGGAAAGCGGAAGGCTTAGGCATCACAGATTAGATAATCAGGTCCCTCATAATCATAGTTAGCAGCTCATTACCATCAGTAGTCCTCTTTCTCAGTCGTTCCATGATTTTTTGCTGCTTTTATATCCCGTGTAGATTTTCTAAGCTCATAGATGGCTTTAAGAATGCAGTTTTGCTAGCACAGGTCAGATGTTTACTTTTTTCCTTTGTTTTTGTAACAGCATTCTGCTCCAGATATGGTGTACTTGGGATCTATGACAAATTTTGATGGGACTTACAATTGGATTCAAGATAAATGCGTTCCTCTTGTCAGAGAAATAACATTCGAAAATGGAGAGGTATGGCTTTCTAGTGTATGTTGCTATTTTTAATTAAGATTTCCGAAAGAGCAAGCTGCTTCTACCCATCTTACTGTTTTAACACAGAACTTATTGTTACAGTGAACACGTCATACCTCTTTCCATAATACCGGCCAGTGGTCCACCTCTGCTGTCCCAGAATCCCACGGTTGTATTTCCTGCAGTAGCAGTGTTTCATGACCACCTTGAAAATGAGTTTGAAGGTGATTCTGATCCCACCCTTGGTTGAAGATTCTTATTTAAGGAGATTGCTTTAGAAGCAATGTTCTGCAGATTTTAGTTACAATTAATTATATACAGTGAATAATCCTTTGCTTTGAAAACGTTTTTCTGATTGCTCTCCTAAAAGAATGAAACTGTGTTCTCTTTCCATTGTAAATAATGAAAGCAATTATTATTACCATGTAACTGTCCTCAGTGATCCCATGTGCCTGAAATAAAGCCTATCTCCAATTCTTAACAACTCCCATAAAAACCTAGAAGGTTGGAGGAGCAAATACAAAGAGCTGTGTCTGTTTTTAAAAAGACATCTCTGTTTTTTACTGTATTTGAAACACAGCTTTCATTTCATTTTACTCCTTCACTTTCAAAACCCACAGCCTAAGAATGTAATTAAAAATTTTTTTTTAATGTTGAAACTTTCAATATGTATATATGCTTCAAAAGAATTACAAGTACATAGCTCAGGTATTAATATACAACTCAAGAAATTATCACAGAATAAACACTCTCATATAATTCCCACCAAGTCAGAGTTTGGCAATTCTGTAAAAAGTCAGTGAGTATTTTAAGGCTTTGCAGCTCATACAGTCTGTGTTGCAGCTATTCAACTTGCAGCCTTAGACAATACATAAATAAGCGTGGTTGTGTTGCAGTAAAGCTTGCTTGCTTGGTTACTGTCTTAGTTTTATCCTTTCTACTTTCTCTGTTCCCTGGGCTTCAGGTATGTTTATCTGAATTAATTAACATTTTTATTGTAGCTGCTCATTTAGACCTTAGAGACTCAGAAAGATCTAGTAACCTGTCATGATTATTCACTGCTTTGGCAGTTCTTACAGGGTTAGTTTCAAAACAGTTTAAAGGTACAGACCTGGAACTTGAACAATTAAACAGAGGTCTGTCCTTCCATTCCCAACCCTGTCTCTCATCCTATAGTAGTTGGCACATTTAATGAAATTCTTTAGACTTGTTACATTTCATAACCAATTACCCACAAATCCTTTAAAATATGAGGAAAGATTTGTTAACCTGTAAATCTGGTTGTCTTGCTCTCTTTCTCCTGAATTCTTGACTACCTACTTGTAAAGAATATATTGGTACAGATGTGGACATGGGTACATTGGAAGCTCTAGTAGGTTAAACTACCAGCTACTATGTTAATGTATGTAAATTAGTTTAGCAAACTAATTCACATATTTTCAAACTACTAATTTATTACTTCTCTCTTTAACAATTGTCAGTTCACCTATATTTGTAGGATTTCTTTTGTTTTAACAAAAAATTCTGTTTAGTTACAAAATTAGTAATTTTATTACTAATAAAGTAATATATTTGTTTCTACTTTTAACTTCTTAGCTCTTAAATTTTCTAAAAAGTAACATGCCACATGTGAGGCACTGAGAAAATGTTCTGAGAGTTCAGAACAGATTCAAGGTATTTTTGTGTGTGTATATGCACAAGGTATATATATAAACATGTACATATAAGTGGAAGTACTTGTTAATAATGTTGATAAATTGTATATTGATTGAAAACTGGCTATATTATGGGGTTTTTGTCTTTTGCTCTGTATCACACTTTTCAGCTGTTGGTAGGTCTCATGTAAGTGGAGTGGTTTTTGCAATAAACCTTAGAATAAATGTAAGTTTGCAAATCAGTTAGATTTATTTATTGCTGTACACTCAGTTTTTCATTGTTATCTGTGAAGAGTGTTTATCCTTTCATTAGTCAGCTCATTTTTTAAATACCATGGCTTCATCCAGTACTAGGTCACAGGTCAGCCAAGTGGTTACCTTAAGGCAGGTCAGTTCCTATGGTACAGGAAACAGGGGGCCATTCTCAGTGGCTCCTTCTTCCACTGAAGCATTTATTTACACCATTGGTCTCTTTTTCCTGGAATGTTGCAGCTGCTTTATGTTACATGGGCTGAGGTTAAATTGTTCCTACCTAGAAAATAGCTAGAGCTGAATGGAGAGGCCTGATAATTCTCATTGAATACTTCTCTATACAGGAACTGACAGAAGAAGGACTGCCTTTTCTCATACTCTTCCACATGAAAGAAGATACAGAAAGTTTAGAAATATTCCAGAATGAAGTAGCCCGACAATTAATAAGTGAAAAAGGTAGACAGATTAAGGTGTTTATATCCTTCTTTTCTCTTTTTTTTTACTTTCCCCTCTTTCCATTACATTAATATTGACATAAGCATATTTGGATTAAAAACTTAAGTTATTTTAACTCAACTCCTAAAATTACATGAAAATATGGGGAAGGGAGGTATGAGTAGAGATAATGCAAAGCAGTAGCTTTAAAAAAAAAACACAAGTTTTTTAGCTTTTTAAAATCAAGTAGCATGAAAAGTGGGATCATGGGTGGACAGTGTGTTTTAGGCACTTTCTTCCGGCACCTTGATGCTTGTCTAGTCCTTTTCTAATAATTTCAGAGATATTGCTGAGAGGACTTTCACAGCCTGATTAACATTTACTGTATTTCTAAATGAAAGTAAGTTGAGTACTTCTCTGCAAACTTCTCCAAAGCATCAAAAGGGAATTTGCATTATCACCACTGGAGAAGAAAGTCAAACAAAATAGACTGAAGGTTTTATATAGAGCCATGCCCATATCAGTCTCTGTAAATATTTTGGGAATTGTAGTAGATTAAAAATCAACCAGTAGGGACTGGAAGGGCATCCTTGGTGAAATGAAGATGTTCCCATGAGAACAGACCAGGATAATCTGCAGGGCAAACGATTGCCCAGAAAAATTTTAAATTCACTATTGCATTTCTAAAGAAATTATACTCTCTGCCTTAAAAATTAAAATCCTACCTCTTTAAGTGTTGTAGTATTTAGATTTTAGTCTTTGTAGTCTATATTACTCTAAAGCATGTTGGGAAGTTTTTAGTATATCACTTTTTATGAACTTGCAAACTTATGAAAATATAATAAAGAATATTCTAATCTACCTCTCCAAATTCTGTTTCTTTTTAAGGTACAATAAACTTTTTACATGCTGACTGTGACAAATTTAGACATCCTCTTCTGCACATACAGAAAACTCCAGCAGATTGCCCTGTAATAGCTATCGACAGCTTTAGGCATATGTATGTGTTTGGAGACTTCAGGGATGTATTGTAAGTATTCATTTTGGTTTTTTAAAATTACTGATATGTGTCTCAAAAATGAACTTTAAATGATTGTTTGGATATTTTAAATAATCCTGTGTTGAAACAGTAATGCTGTGTTATTTGGAAGGAAGAGTTTTGTTTTGTTTTGTTTTTTAAACTCCAGAGTGTAGTATGAATGACTGTGGGGAATTTCCCTGGTGGTTCCATGGTTAGGACTTGGTGCTTTCACCGCTGTGGCCCTAGGTTCAATTCCTGGTCAGGGAACTAAGATCCCATGAGCTGAGCAGCAAAACCAAGGGAAAAAAAAGAAACTGTTAAATGATGATGAGAATTATGATGTATCTCTACAGAAATGCCAGAATTAGATGATCTTAAATGCTTAGGAATTAATTTCTGAAAGAAAAATTTTGACCTATGAGAAATTTCTTTTGAATTAAATTTAGTCTTTGTCAGCACATCAAGGGAGTAAGTAGATTAAAGAAAATGAATAATATTGGTGCTCATTTGTGACTGTGTGTCAAGAATGTTAGTGGTATTTAAGACCAGAAGATGGCTATGACAAAGCATTTATAAAGGCATACAGCTAAGAACCTTTCCAAGAACAGATATGCTTTCTGACTCTTTTCTCATAGTGTTAATAAACATAAACCTAGTAACTACCACAGATACTACTATTTATATCAGCTTTCTGAGATGCTAGATACAACAGTTAAAGTAGAAATGTTTGTTCGTATATGAAAAATTTAAGCAATACAGGTATTAATTCAAAATAGACCTTTTTCTTTTCAAAATTAATTTAAATATCACCAATTTTAATGTTTAAAGATTAAATTTTACAGTTTGAGGGTGATTTGAAGTCCTATTGCAGAATGGATTACCTCACTCACTTCTGAATATTTTAATAGAGATATGGTTGTTTGATAGAAGAAGATTCTCAGTCCTTATATAGAGGAGGTCTCCCTTTGGGGTCCTCCCTCAGGCAAGTCATGGGGTCGCAGAGTCGGACACGACAAAGTGACTTTCACTTTCAGGCAAGTCACTTCTGTTTACTTGTTCCTTTACACTTAACATGTGGTTGGTGGTACAACCTCCCTAAAGAGATTGTTATAAAAATGAATGAGAGATGATGATTGTGTTATGAACCATTACGTACTTAAAAATACTAGTTGTTTTTATTTTACCTCAGCAATCCCCCTCCTGTCTACTCATATTCAGCCCACAGTGTCTGTACTTGTTCCTCCCAGCATCACCTTTCTCCAAGCCCCGTCTCCTCTCCTCCATGAAAACCTTCTCCAGAACATTAGGTCCTACCTTAGGGATTAACATCTCCAGAAATCTTGAATCAGTGCCCCTCTGCTGAACCCTGTCAGAGCACTTACCACATTATAAAACCCAATTGCCTATTCCCAGCTTATCTCCTTTTTCTGCCTGGTTGTGAGTTCTTGGACTGAACTGGGGATCCAGTCTTAGTAACCTTTTTATATTATATATAAACCATTGGTTTTATTTTATATATAAACCAGTGGTTTATATTATACAGCTGTCATATAGAAGACCCAGATAAATATTCAGTGAGTTAATATGCTAAGTGGTATTCCTCCGAGTGTAGGTAAAGTGAAAACATTTAAATTGCTGAGCATTGTGTGAGCATTGACTGTTATGCTAGACAGAAATGTCTTAGCTGGTTGTGTATCCTTTTCCTCTTACTTCATTGGCTTGCCTCCAGAGGCTGTAAACTCTAGCTAAAAGAACAGACCTTTTAGGAGAGGGGGCAGCTGTTGTAGTGGTTGAGTTCACTTCAAGAGCTTCCAGGCAGTGACAATGTTTGGTATTAAAATGCTGCCCTCTTCATGGGTTATTTGCATGAAGTTTTATATTTTCCTACCTCTGGTAGTGGGCAAATCTTGGGTTGATTATTTACCTCTCTTCCTTTCACTATAAATTACCAGCCCTAATTATGAAGTTTCAAGTTAGCCAAAGTCAAGAGGATGCTGACTCAGGTTAGGTTTACTAGTCAGAAACCAAACTATGCCCAACTTTGGCTTTTATTCCCAGGAACATTGTTACACATGAAGGGAAACCTGTGACAAATTTCACCATGGCTGTCTTTTAAGTTTTCTCCTCCAGTTCTGAAGTCAGATTTAAAACACTCTAGCCTTTCCAATCCCATCTTGGTGTCTGTCAGAGTACCCAAACTAAGATCAGCGGTCATATTATTTATCACATGACCCAATCCCCCTATCCTCCAGCCACAGTTCACTGGACCAAGAGATGGGCATGTTACCAAGAAAAGCTAATTTATCAGCTGGAAGCACTCTCTCTGCTTGTGCCCTGGTGCAAAAAGACAGAGTCAGTAAAATTCCCCAAAGAAACATGGAAATGGGAAATGATCCTTTCCCATCCTGCAAGTGTTGAGTCCTGTGAGCACGGAGGGAGATAAGAGAAGTGATTATATTTGAAGCTCTGAAACAAATTACTTTTAATTTCTCCCTTAGGTGCCTGATTTCCCCTCCTAGGCACTGTTTCGTCGAATATTTTTTTAATTATAAGGAGGCACATGCTGTGTGAACTACAAACTGAGCCTATGTGAATAGATGTTAGTGTTAAAAAATAAAAGACATGCAGCAAAGTGAATCTGACACATTTAATGGCTTGTGTAATTGTTATTGTGCTGCATGGTAATTAAGGCTTAAATGATAAGCCGTTTCCATAAATTACTGTAATTACTATTACTTTTACTTAGTAACTCAGCAATTCTGGAGTCAACTGGTAGAAGTACGTGGTGGTAAGGAGAGGGAAAGCAGATTTATGATGCAGTCTCCTCCCATGCTAAAGGCAGGCACTGCAGCATGGTGCGGGGAGCTGCTAACCAGTATTCTGTTCATCTCTTATTTCAGAGAACCTGAGGTTTAGGGATGTAACATAACCAGCAAGGCCACACCACTAATCACTGGCAGGGCTAGAAGTCATGTCAGAGTATATTGAACCCCTAAACCTCAAGCTCGTAACACCTGATACCAAAACAGTTACATTTTCAGTACATACAAAGGCAGCGTAAGCGTGAATGTGAAAGATGTTTGAAGAGGCACTGTTTGTTAATACCTGAAACTGAATTACACATCTCTGAATCCTTAGTTGTTTTATCTATCTGTAGTTTGACCAGATTGATTTCTTGCTAAATGTAAAGATTTTATATGGAGGCAGAATGGGGGGGGAGTTTTGAAGCCTAAGCACATAGGGGTAGGCCTAGGAAATGTTCGCCAGCCCTGAGAGAAGAGAATAAATGATGGGGTCTAGTGTAAAGACTGTTGAAGGACTTTCTGGAGGAACTTACCTTCTAAAAATTGTGGCCTGCAAATCCCCACCATCTGTTCCTTTGCTCGGGGGTTCTTAGGTAAGCTCCCACCAGAGCCCCAGTGACAGGAAAAAGCAGCAGGATGTCAGATCACTCCTAGGGAAATGAACAAGTTACTCTAAGGCTAAGGAGTTCCCCAATTCTGAGATCTAGGTCATTTATTTCAAATCACTGCATCACTGAAAATTATGATCATATTTCCTTAAACAACTCAGGGGGCATGGTTGTGAGGAGATGAGAGAGGCAACATGAAACTGAAACTACAGGGGTGGGTATCTCCCCAATTTAGCAGTTTGGTTGCTGCCATGATGAACTAGCCTGTCTCCTTCAACTTAGAGGGAACAAACCAGGAATTGAATGAGATGATAAAGAATTTGGAGGGACAGGTAAAAGAAATGTTTACCCTTGTAACCCTGACAACCTGGTTTCGTTCTTCATTATCTAGGGGTTCTTTTTTTTTTTTAACCCACGTCAGGCTTTTGACTGAAAAAAAAAATGGTGCTGCAAAATCTTTTCTGTGTGTGTATAGTTTTATTTCTGGCTATGCTGGGCCTTCACTGCTGTGCCAGCTTTTGTCCAGTTATGGTGAGCGGGGACGACTCTTCATTGCAGCGCACAGGCTTCCCATGGCAGGGGTTTCTCTTGTTGTGAAGCATGGACTTTAGGATGTAAGGGCTTCAGTAGTTGCAGCACACGGGCTCGGTAGTTGTGGCTCATGGACTCTAGAGCACAGGCTCAGTTATTGTCTCATAGACAGGCTTAGTTGCTTCGAGGAATGTGGGATCTTGGACATGGGATCAAACCCATGTCTCCTGCGCTGGCAGGCAGATTTTTTACCCTGAGGATCTTTTTAAAAGGCCAATATTTAGTTTTCATCATCTCTTGCTATACTAAGTGCTTTGTGGTGATATTAGTAGATGTTCATTTAATGCTTTTAATTTGCTTTTAGTTTCATCACTTGTTATAAGATTTAAGAGTTTGACTATTCTGAATGTATATATCTGGAATATATCCTAATATTTATCAGTTACTCATCTGCCCTATTCTCTACCTCTCCTGTTCATCTCTGTAGTTTTAATTCTCTGAATGTGTCTCTCTTTTCAGCCACTGGGCTGATACATAAACAGTGGTCCAGGTCCCTAAATACCATTTTTATATTCCTGTAACATACTTTTTGTACACCTGATCTTGATATGTAGGATTTATAAGTACTTTTACTTTTCAGATCATTCCAGTATATTTTTACCTTATTTGGTTTTGCCAGCAAAACAGACATCAAGCACTGACAGAGCCAGGCACTGTACTAGCCCTACTTTATACTTTTATATGTGTTTTCAGTTAATCTATAACAAGCTTAGAAGATAGATATTATTTCTACTTTACAATCAAGAAGTTAAGCTCTGCAAGATTTAGAAACTTCACTAAAGTGGAGTCACTAAAGAGGCAAGGAATACAGTGGTTACGTGCACAGACTCTGGACCCAGTCTGTTATCTATTAGTTATATCACCCTGGGCAGTTTCCTAAGACCTTTATGCCTCTGTTTCCTCATCATGAAACAGGAATGATAATAATTTTACCTAGTTAACAGAGTTCTTGTGAGTATTAAATGAATATGTATAACTCTTAGAACAGTGTCTGATACATGGCTAGTGTTTAGAAGGCTAGCTATGATTATTCAGTTCAGTCACTCAGTCATGTGATTACTATAGGCACTAATATATTTGGATTTAAATCCAAGTCTGTGACTATAAAAACAATACAGTTAGATAAATAAAGCAGTTGTTCTCACTTCACATATCAGAAAGCTGAAGCTCAAAGAAGTAACTAAAATGAAAAGATATAGTGTTTTTACACTGTAATACATTGAATGAGTTCAAACTATTGTATAAGTTGAGTTAAAAAGTAGTAAACAATACTAGGAAATTGAATCCAGCAATTAGTGAAAAAAGAATACTATATCAACAACCAAGTGGGCTTTATCCCAAGTATGCAAGGCTGGTACATTTAGTCATTAGTGAAGTCGCTCAGTCATGTCCAACTCTTTGCAACCTCATGGACTGTAGTCTACCAGGCTCCTCCGTCCATGGGCTTTTCCAAGCAAGAATACTGAAGTGGGTTGCCATTTCCTTCCAGCTTTCAAAAATCAATGAGTAATTAGGCATACACTGATTACATCAACATACACAAGAAGCATTTGATAAAATTCAATATCAATCATGACAATGTGGAAACTTCCTCAATCTTATAAAGGACATTTATAGAGAACCTACAGCTAATATCATATTTAATAGTAAAAGACTGAATGCTTTCCTCTTAACATCAAGCACCAGGCAAAGATGTCTGCTCTCTATGTATCTGTTAAGCATATAATTTGTCCCTTATTTCTGATTATAAAAATATTTTCTTTGTGGATAATTCTTAAAGTTGATAAAATGCCAAAGAATAAAAATCACCTATAAATCCACAAAAGAGATCTAAATATATGTATGTGTTATAAAATTGGAACCATTGCTAAGTGGCTGAGTCACTTCAGTTGTGTCCTACTCTGTGTGACCCCATAGATGGCAGCCCACCAGGCTCCCCCGTCCCTGGGATTTTCCAGGCAAGAACACTGGAGTGGGTTGCCATTTCCCTCTCCAGTGCATGAAAGTGAAAAGTGAAAGGGAAGTCGCTCAGTCATGTCCGACTCCTTGTGACCCCATGGACTGCAGCCTACCATAGGATTTGCCAGGCGAGAGCACTGGAGTGGGGTGCCATCGCCTTCTCCAAATTGGAACCATGCTATTTTATAAATTTTCTTTTTAACTTATCCACACATTATAAACATCTTCCCATTCATCGGTATTTTTCCATTATTTCTAGTGGCCAGATAGCTTGCCTTTGAATGGATTGTTTCATGATTTGTCTAAATAACCTCTGTTGTTTGAAATCCAGGTTTTTCCCATGAAAAAATAACACTGCTACTAACGGGACTTTACTTGATTCATCCTCATTAACATCCTTGTAGTTTTGATGCTATGGAACACTTTCCCCATCGTGATTTTCCCTTTGTTGGTAGGGGAGAAACAGCCCTTTCATTGTCTTTTACTGATTGTGCTTCTTGTTTTTGACCTTTTGTCAAAAGTCATAATAGTTAATAGCCCTATATGGATACTTAAGTTTACATTAATTTAAATGATATAAATTACAATTTTAGTTTCTCACTTACTCTAAACCCATTTCAAGTGCTCAGTTGCCACATGTAGGTAATGGTTCCTGTATTTGACAGCACAGATATACAGTATTTTTTGGTCATCACACAAGTTCTGTTGGATAGTTCTGCTGTTAAGTATTTGCAGTTTCAAGGAACAAAATAACTCACCCGGCGAAGCTCAAAACCAAGGGGTTTATGCTGAAAAACTACTAAGAAAATGACAAGGAATGGAACTGCTTGAGGGGAGCTAGGCTGAACCACCGCAAGTGCTGGGCAGCTGCTCTCTTCTTCCCTTCCTCTGGGGCCCAGGAGCTCTTCTCTGGGCTCTCACTTCACATCTGCCCCATCCTCCTCTCTGTAGAGCAGCTTTTCCTCTGCCCTGCTCTAACTTCTGCCTGGACGCGGTTCTGATTTACCATGATGGGACTTAGTCTGAACTCTCTATGACTTTTTAACTCTCATCATATCATCTGATTGCATTCCTTAAACCCCTTGGCCTACATTCTGTAGACATCTGATTGGCTCAACCCACATAGATTGATTCCTTCTCCACTCCAAATTATATGTCCCCCATTTTTTTTTCCAGCTTAAGAGAGGTATAATTGACATATGAAGCAAATGTAATTCTCATACATTGCTAGTGGGACTGCAAAATGATACAGCCACTCTGGAAGACAATTTGGCAGTTTCTTAAAAAGTCAAACATACACCATGCATATAACCTAGTATTTTACCTAGAGAAGTAAACTTATGTTCACACAAAAACCTATGCCCAGACCTTTGTGGTAGCATTGTTTACAATCACCAAAGTCTTGAAAGAACCAGTGTCTTTCAGTGGGTGAATGAATAAACCAGTTGTGGTATATCCACTCAATGGAATGCTATTCAGTGAATAAAAGAACATACATTTTTATGCATGCAACAAAGGGGATAAATCTCAAATGCAGGGTGTTAGGTAACAGAAGCCAGTCTCACAATTTCATATCCATGACATTCTGGAAAAGACAAATTATGGGAATAGATCAGATCAGCAAGAGTTAAAGGGAAGAGGAAGATAGGAGTGAGTGTTGGAATTGTTCTATTTCCTGTTTGTATAGGTGGTAACAAGGTGCTACATGCTTATGTTAAAACTCATATAACTTAAGCCTAAAAAATGAATTCTGTTGTATGTAAATTTTTTAATAAAAATACTTGTCACCTCATATGCACTTGTTAAAGCTTGTTTAAATGATACACTTATGTTTTGTGCATTTCACCATGTCTAAATTTTGCATCACCTAAAAATAAATACTGTAAGCAAACAAAAAAGTGGAGGATGAAAGAGAAACACTTAGGGGTTCTAATTAGAAAAAGTATACCCTAAGTATAAAAATTTAATTGAATTTATTATAGTAAGGATCTATTTATCTTCCTTTTTAGCAAATAACTGTATTGTCTGTTTTCTTGACAATGTATTGTTGATTCACTGCTTGTTACCTAATAACTGTATAATTTCTAGCCACAAGCTAGGTAAGAACTCTTTGTCATCTGTTTTTCTACCACATCAATTCAGATTCATCCTCTCTCTCATCTTTGCTTTTACTCACAGTTCTCCCACATGTTGACAAAGGGGAAAAAATCAAGTAGGGGAAAAATCTGTTTGGAGTGTAGTCTATGAATCTGATACACTTAAGATATAATTGTAAATTATTTCTTGACTAGCAGAAGCAATTCACATTGTATTGGTGTGACCGTCTTTGAACATTTTTAAATAACAAACTAGCAAGGGCTTTATCTTAAACATTATAGATTTGCAGTTCTTTAAATATATTTGAGCACTTTGCTGTGGGTGACAAGTGATGATGTCAGATTAAATTGATATCCTCTCAATGTTTGTGTCTGGTGCATGTGCAATTTCTTCTGTACCAGAGACCCTTTCAGAGGCATTCTGTCAATACAGCTACCTGACAGCCATTTGTATTTGTAAACTGTGCATTTGGCACCTGCTGGCCTCTGTTGCATTGGAGCTAGTGGGGAGCCAAAATGGGTGTACAATGAAGTTATTGGCTGTTAATCTCAGTGGGAGTTATTGAAGAGAAGAAACAGCACTTGCAGGACCTCAGGAGAGGATAAAAAGAAAAACTGGTAATATTAACACAAGCCAGGTATGCTACCAAAACAGTCATTTAAAAAATCAGTTCTACTGAAGGAAATAAAATGTTTGTAGACCTGCATTTTATTTCATGCAATAGATTGGGGGGAGGGGGAGAAACAGGTTTCTATTTTAAAATATAATGAATTTTAATTGATCCCAGTAGAGGCCAGATCTCTACCAGGATCTCAGCAGAGGACAAACAATTCATATGAGCAGAAATAGAAATTAAAACAATGGAAAAAATGCTTAATTTCTGAAGAGATGGAAATCAAAATGCTGGTGTCTTTCACTTATCAAAGTAGCAAAACGGATTTTAGTATTAAAGACAAAAGTGACAAACAGGTAGACAAGCAGTAGTCAATATTGATGTTCTGTAACCATAATTTGCCCACTTTAAGTTCTTACATGTTAACTCATCACTCCTTCTTTATCAGATACAACTCAGGGAAATAATTGTGAAGGAAAAGGCTGGTACTATGTAAATCTGCTTAGCCTTATACTGGTCTATTTTGCTGCAGTGCATGTTTCTGTCCTGCAGATGTGCTCATACCATAATGGGTAATTACAGGAATGTCATCAAATATACAGTGAGTTATATGGTTGGAGGGCACCACCGACTCAATGGACATGAGTTTGAGCAAGCTTCAGGAGTTGGTGATGGACAGGGAAGCCTGGTGTGCTGCTGTCCTTGGGGTCACAAAGAGTTGGACACGACTGAGCGACTGAACTGAACTGATGTTGGTTCGTGTTATTTTCCTCAGAATAGTTTGAAGCCACTGAGGAAAGCTTTTTCACCATAAAAGACAATGCCTTTGTCTTTGTGATGTATAAAGACTTTTTTTTTTTTTAAAGGCCACTGGCCTTGAGAAGTGCTTTGCTTTTCACAATGTTAAGGTAGCTGATGAAACTGCCTGTGTGGTTTAAGTTGTGAAGAAAGTTCTCCCTCTAAGAAAAAACATGAAAGAGCTACACCCTGGTTTAGATTATTTTTATAAAGTTTGTTATGCTGGCAGTGAATGCCCTGTATCTCAAAAAAGACTGCTAAGCTTCAGGTTAAGGTGTCATCTGGCTGACACAGAGATCAAATGCTGGAGAAGGCTGAAGGGCACTAATATTTTTTAGGCTCTTAGTAGTAATCTGGTTACAAACCTATGTAACAAGCTATGACTTGTAACCAGTTTATTTTTTTTCCATTTCATAGTCTTTGTCTCATTTCCTTTGTCATTAACGTGTAGAATGGTGGAGAAGCCTTACATATTTGGAAGCACCATGTCATTCTGAAGTGCTCACATCAGTCTGTTTTCTGTGTGATTCTCTTTATTTCCCATGGCTTAAAATTCTGCCTTCCAAATAGTTTGCCAAATGGATGTGGAGCTTTGTAATATAATCTTCCTTCAGTTAATTCAGGACAGACCTACATAGTTTTAAGTGATTAGTCCCTACATTATTTTTCCCTTGAGCTTCTATTATTTTTAGTGTAATTTTGCAGAACATAAGATTTTACAGTTATATATATTAAGGAAAATTTATAAATGCCCATCATAAGGGAATAAGCCTTAGGACACCATCTTGATTCTGAAGCATTTGTTCCAGTAAGTG
This sequence comes from Oryx dammah, assembly GCF_014754425.2. Classification (NCBI taxonomy): domain Eukaryota; kingdom Metazoa; phylum Chordata; class Mammalia; order Artiodactyla; family Bovidae; genus Oryx; species Oryx dammah. Next base: position 63,898,501 of record NW_024070185.1, on the reverse strand, counting down.
TAGAAAATTTTCTGTAAAACAAGTGCAAGCATTGGAACACACAGTTGAGTACTAGACATGATGATTTACAACTGTGTGAAAATGTATGAGATGTACCTGGACTGTTTGTTACTAGTTATGGTGAGTTGGTGGGATTGTAGCTAAATTTTTTTAAAAATTGTTTTTAATGTTGTGAAGTTGGTAAAATAGAAATAAGTCCATCTAAATAGTTTAAGCTAAATTTTTGTTTTACTTTGGTTTTAGAATTCCTGGAAAACTCAAGCAGTTTGTATTTGACTTACATTCTGGAAAACTACACAGAGAATTCCATCATGGTCCTGACCCAACTGATACTGCCCCAGGAGAGGTAGGACTCTTGTTTGTTTCTCAGTGGGAAGTCTGTTTTTTCTTTTTCAATTAGTCTTGAAAAGACTCTGAAGCTGTTGCATAATCTTGAGTTTCCAGTCCTGAATATTTTTGTAAAAAAATTCTAAACAAACTAGATAATACACAAATTATGTTCATTTAAAAATTTTAAACCTTCAGAAAAGTAAGAATATTACAATATACTTCCTTGATCATATAAACAAAGTTGTCTGGTAAGTCCTTGGTGGAAAATGGCCATAAAAGGGTTAAATAAAGTTAGCTTCATATAGAAGTAAGAGGTAGGAATTAGAAGCAGGTAGACTAGCAAAGAAATCAGTGGATTGCATTAATTGCTTAAGCCTTCCTCTCTGGCTGAGAGTGACCACCACACTATAAAGAAAATAATGATTTGATATCTTAAGAGCCTTCATCACCACGGTATTCATAATGCTCAAAATTTACAGTTTAATGCAGCTTTTCTGTTTGAGATGTAGAATGCTTGATGACTGTTTACCAATACAGTTTAATATTTGCTTGATATACAGATAGATATTTTTAACCTGAGAATTTTCTTCTGTTCCAAGTTACCTTGTAAATTCTGTATAAGTACCTGCTTTGTTAAACACCCTTAAATTTGCATTTTGATGCATTATTGATTTATATCATGTCTGTTACCATTATACTGAGAGGGAATGATATATACCAGAGATAATATATACCAAAACACTTACTGCATATGCCCAGAACGTCAATACACTGTTTTTGCCAAAAGAACCACCAAAGAAAAATAAAAACTAAGTGAATTTTTAAGAGTCAAATTAAGTTCAGAGTTACCAGTTACTTTTGGGAATCTGACAACATGCTTTTTTCCTTGCAATCTGAGATCAGATTTTCTTTGATAATTAAGCAACTATAGATGTAGGAAAACTTTGTTGGCAGTAACCCAAAGTAGGCCTGCTTAGTATTTTATCAGAGTAAGAAAAGATGTGGCTTGCCATTATTGTATTATCCTGATTTGTTTCAATTTATATATTACTCAATTTCTTGTATTTATTTATCTTTGCATACTAATACATAGTAGGCACCAAATACATGTTCATTTCATAGTAATATAGCTTCAGATTAATTAAACCAAACATATCTCAGCAAAAAATAACAAATGTATTGGGGAAAGGGAATGTGACTAAGTATAAAAAGTAAAGTGTGGATACATTGCTTCCCATGTGCCCTTTTATGTATAGAGAGAGAGTGTACTACACGTACTGTGTGCCTTTGTAAACTACAGGGAATATTCAAACAATGATGATAATCACGTTTACTCTTGAGCTCACAATGTAAAGGATAGACTGCACTGTCCTTTTGAAATTCTTCGTCACTCTTATATTTCCACTGGATATTTTTACATACTGTTGGTATACAAGTAAAATGCTAGAGAAATTTCTTAAGAGTATTGAAGTGTTTTTCTTCCTTACGTCAACTAGGTTTTTGTAATTGCTGATGTCCAGATCTCTATCTGCAGAATTGTTGTTCAGTTGCTAAGTTGTGTCCAACTCTTGCAATGCCATGGACTGTTGCCTGCCAGGCTACAGGTGCCTTTAATAATCTTAGCAGTCATTTGTAAAATGGAAGGGTTTTGGCCAGCTTAGGATTTTACTGCCTCTACAGAATATTCTAGGAAAGCACCCAGGTGTCAGATGTTTTGCTTCTCCACCACACCTCAGCAACTGTCATCAGATCAACGGTTAATGGCTCTGTGGTAGCCCTGCCTTGGAGAATCTGAGTAAGGGCATTTGAAACAGGGAAAGCAAGATTTCAAACTCAACTCTTGTCTTTGGCATATAGTAGCTATAGTTTATTGATTATTAATAAATAATTATAGGGCAATTACCATGCATCTAATACTCCTATTAAAATATAAAATATATTGATATAAAAATGTTTTATTCTTTCCCATGTAGGAAGTCCAGGATGTAGCAAGCAGTCCACCTGAGAGCTCCTTCCAGAAACTAGCACCCAGTGAATATAGGTATACTCTATTGAGGGATCGAGATGAGCTTTAAAAACTTGGAAAAACAATTTGCAAGCCTTTCAAACAGCAGCATCAACTTACATGGTGGAAATAGTAAACCTATATTTTCATAATTCTATGTGTATTTTTATTTTGAATAAACTGAAAGAAGTTTTGGGTTTTTTAATTTTTTCTCTCCCCGACTCAAAATGTATTGTCATTTAATATAGCCTCTTTTAAAAAAATCTGCTAGGGTTAAAAATAAATAAATAAAAATCAGAGGCCTACCTTTACTTTAAATCTGTCCTGTAAAATTTTTATACATCAAGTGAAAGGTGAGACTGCCAGATATATACCATTAACTTGCACTACTAGGCTAGGAAGGACTTAGGGATGTTTCCTGTGTAGTATGTGTTTTTCATTCTTTTCTCTATATATGATCAACTCTGTTGGTATTTTTAGTTCTCACATTTCTCAAAGCTAAAGGGGTATACATTCTGGATGGCTGGGGGGAGGGGGAATAAATTAAAATTTTCACACTGTGTACTGTGTTTTACTGATTAGTTGGATATTGCTTATGAAAATTCCATAGTGGTATTTTTTGGATTCTTAATGTGCAACTTAAACATACTATGAAGAGGAGGAGAGCCATAAGCCAGAACATTTGGCAGGAATTGTCCTTATAAATTAAGAAAAAAAAAGAAAAGTGTTATTAAATTTCTATGTGTTTGTCTAACAAAGTGGCATATGGGTGGCATTTAAAACTTTGAATTATACCTAAATCTGAGGAAAAGGAGATACTAGTGGAACAGATTACCAGTATTGAACTAGATGACTTTTAAGGCTCCTCCTATCATGACACTTTTAAATTTCCAAAGAGAAAAACCAGCAGAGAAAATGTATTTCAGTAATTCTGACCTTCTTCCATCATGTAGTCTTGTTCTAGTTGTATAGATCAAAAGCAAATTTAGAAATAAGGCATATTTCTTTCTTCATTGTGAAATCGTTAAGGAGGACCCTACGTCCTCTAGATTCCCTGATTTCCTAGGCCTGCAGCGTTCAGTCAAATGGGTCCCTGTGCCAGGCCTCAGTACTGCCAGGGAGCAAAACCAGAGGGAGAAGACCCTCAGTGTCATATCAGGAAGCCCAATGCCAGAGGACAGTTTCAAAATTGGCTTTCCTCTGGGCCTGGGTTGGTGCTATAGGCCAAGAGTCATTTTATACTTGGAGTCTAAGTCAATCCCAGTTTGGGGAAAGATTATTTTTAAGCTTAAAAGGCTGACATGTGCCATTATATGTAGTATGTAATATATGTAACATCTTTCAATTCTTTTAAAGTAAATATTTATAATAGATATTTAATGATTGTTATTTTTTAAAATCAGTCTAAAATTCTTTGTTATGCATGACTTACCCATCATTTCATTTAGACTAATAAATGTTAGTAAGGTAGTATGGGGCATGTTTAATAGAAAATGCTAGAAAAGCAGGACAGAGCTTCCTCAAGTTTGGGCCTTAGTTCTGTTCTCTCCATTGCTTTTAATCAGTAACTTTGAAATCAGAGCTACAGTCTTCAAGTCAGAAGATGGACCAAATGTGAGGTGACAGAATGAAAACTTAGAAACATTAAACAAACAAGCATATAAAACCAAAAGCAGCATCTGCAATTGACTGGAATAATTTGTAATCCTTTAATTGACTTTTAAAAAATAGTAAACAGAAGATTACACTTAAGAATTAGGTTGCATAGAATTGGTTTGAGAGTAGTCATGATAAAGGCCCTGAAGAACACATCTTCAGTGTGATCTAAGATAACACAGTGTGATCTAAGTGGCTTGTTAAAGTGGATTTGAGGCTTTATTTAGCATTTATGGGGGCTTATTAGACTGTATTAGACTGTAGCCCTGCCACTGTCACTGTCTTCTCCAGAGTATGAAGCCACTGAGGGCATGCAAGGATACTAAATTTTATGCCTGTATCGGGACAATAAACATCAATAAATGTTTACTGAATGAATGAGATATGCAGTGACGTTGGGTAATTTTTATACCTGAAATGCTCAGCACTCATCAGGATTTGTTGCCCAGTTTTGTAAAGTCACTAACAAGCTCAAGTGCAAAATAGAAATGCATTAGAGAAAGTAAGTTCTTGCCACAGGGCTAGTGCAGGGTTGGGGTGGGGAGGAGGCCTGTGGCTAGGACAATGGGAAAGTAAGTTGGAGCTGATTGTGTAGGGCCTTGTATGCCAATCTAAGGAAAAGATTTTTACTGTATCTTATAGCCAGTAGAGATCCATCAACAAGTTTAAGCAAGTCAGTATGTTCATAACACTGTAGCAGAGGTCTCAAGATAATTAAATGAGTTCAGTGGAGGAGAAAGAAAGGCAGAGCTAAGACAGGGACAGCAGAGATGGAGAGAAACAAATACAAGAGGTCCCATAGGCATTTGTCACCAGCTGGATGTAAAGAGAGAACTTAAGGAATCTAGAACTTAAAATTTAGACTTCTCCTCTGAACCTCAGTGAATCAGAGGATATCCAATCTACTTCAGGCCTCAGGCTCCTCAGCTGTGAAAGAAAGGATGCTCGACTAGACTGAAGAACACAGTCAAGTTGCAAAACCAAAATTAAAAGCAGGCCCTACTGCTTGTCAGCCCACTAACTTTTCCAGTTGTTGTTGTTGTTGTTTAATAGTACAGTAGTGAGGGGGACCATAAAAAGGTGAGCTTACTTTAGATGAAATTCTGAACATTTTTTAAAAGTTAAATGAACCTAGAGAAGAAGGCAGAGAATGGGCGACTAAAGCATCTCATGGAGAGCTCTCTGATGAAGTCAACTTGTCAAAGATTACATACAAAAGAAGGAAAAACTGGCATGATAAGGCCCTAAAAGAGCAAAGTGAAATATGAAAAACAGTGTTAGATATGTTAAAGCTCAGAATGAGCTTAAATGTGCAGAAAACACTAACACTGCCAAAAATATTTTAAAACCTGAATCACAGCAAAAAGAAAAACAGATAAAGGAGTATACTGGATCAACAATCAGGAAGAACAGAGGAACTTATTTTTTTCTCTGACAGACCTAGTCTGCTCGGACAAAAAATGACATAAGCAAAACTGCAAAAATAGGAAATAAAAATTTTGCCACCTTGAATAGTTTTAGGGCTCTTAGGCCCAAACTCCAGTATCACAGACAGCTGCTGGATGTACCAAATGCTTTCTGTCAGCAACTGCTGGGAATTTTTAAGAAACCATGGAGATCATAAGGTAACAGAAGACTAGAAATGGACAAACATTTTTCCAGTTTTCAAAACCATTAGTTAGTACTTTATAGTTGTGGGGATGATTAAACAGCTGTAAAAAAATAATCAGTTTTAAGCCCAATATTTAAAGACCCTGAAGACAGTTAAGTTGTTTTAGAGCTTAAATTGTCTTATACTGATTATAACTTTTGTGTGTTCATTAAAACAGATTGGATAGGACTGCTGCTTGGCAACTGTTTTTTAGCTGTGTTTGAATTTTTGTATGTATTTCCAAGTAATAAAACTATATTTCTAAAATATTTCTATATTTGAGACTTATTTGTCATGAATATTTAACTCAAAATTCAGATGACCAGAGTCACAAGATGTTCCAGTTTTACAGTTATTTTTTAGATTATTTAATTGTACCTGACTCAGCATGGGAAGCTGTATGAGTCCATGTGCTGGTAACAGACTAGCCTTTAGCTAAATCATCAAAGCTCCCTCTTGCAGAGCACACTGGGGAAGGGCCAGCCTGCCTTCAGAGAACAGGTTTTGGAGACACTGGAAGAGGAAGAGTGCAGCTTGCAAACTGTGCCCCAAAAGTGCTCCCTTTACTCCCTCCCTCCCTTTCCCCACCTCACCTAATATATCCTTCTATCCATCCTTCAATGCCCAGGACCATTACCACCTGTTGTGGTCCCACAGCCCTTTATCTAAGTGTTTTAGAATATCCAGTCTAAAAGAAATTGGAAGTATATGTATCCCTTTTCCTGATCACCATGTGAAGGCTGGCTCTGGAAGCACAAACTGCTCCATCTTTGATTCCCAGCACCCTAGAGCACTGTTAAGTGATTACTATGTGATGGGGAAAAAGAAGTCAAATTACATAATAAATGAATGAATAAGGGACAACAAAGCATCCCCATAACTAGAATGGACACAGTTATACCATCTGTGAATCCCAATTATCTGATAGCTAGTCACATTTCATCCTATATCCTAAACTGATTATGGAATCTTAAGAGTTTATTCTAGAAGAGATTAAAATCTTACACCAACCCACAGATACATAACTTTCAGAATGACACTGGAATGCCCATTTGCTATTCTTTGGAACTCTGCATTCAGATGCTTATATCTTTCCTTTTCTCCTTTGCTTTTCACTTCTCTTCTTTTCACAGCTATTTGTAAGGCCTCCTTGGACAGCCATTTTGCTTTTTTGCATTTCTTTTCCATGGGGATGGTCTTGATCCCTGTCTCCTGAACAATGTCACGAACCTCGGTCCATAGTTCATCAGGCACTCTATCTATAGATCTAGTCCCTTAAATCTATTTCTCACTTCCACTGTATGATCATAAGGGATTTGATTTAGGTCATAACTGAATGGTATAGTGGTTTTCCCTCCTTTCTTCAATTTCAGTCTGAATTTGGCAATAAGGAGTTCATGATCTGAGCCACAGTCAGCTCCCGTTCTTGTATTTGCTGACTGTATAGAGCTTCTCCATCTCTGGCTGTAAAGAATATAATCAGTCTGATTTCGGTATTGATCATCTGGTGATGTCCATGTACAGAGTCTTCTCTTGTGTTGTTGGAAGAGGGTGTTTGGCTAGGATCAGTGTGTTCTCTTGGCAAAACAAGAACTGTACAAAAAAGATCATCACGACCAAGATAATCACGGTGGTGTGATCACTCACCTAGAGCCAGACATCCTGGAATTTCAAGTGGGCCTTAGAAAGCATCACTATGAACAAAACTAGTGGAGGTGATGGAATTCCAGTTGAGCTATTTCAAATCCTGAAAGATGGTGCTGTGAAAGTGCTGCACTCAGTATGCCAGCAAATTTGGAAAACTCAGCAGTGGCCACAGAACTGGAAAAGGTCAGTTTTCATTCCAATCCCAAAGAAAGGCAGTGCCAAAGAATGCTCAAACTACCGCACAATTGCACTCGTCTCACATGCTAGTAAAGTAATGCTCAAAATTCTCTAAGCCAGGCTTTAGCAATACGTGAACCATGAACTTCCAGATGTTCAAGCTGATTTTAGAAAAGGCAGAGGAACCAGAGATCAAATTGCCAACATCCGCTGGATCGTGGAAAAAGCAAGAGAGATCCAGAAAAACATCTGCTTTATTGACTGTGCCAAAGCCTTTGACTGTGTGGATCACAACAAACTGGAAAATTCTGAAAGAGATGGGAATACCAGACCACCTGACCTGCCTCTTGAGAAACCTATATGCAGGTCAGGAAGCAACAGTTAGAACTGGACACGGAACAACAGACTGGTTCCAAATAGGAAAAGGAGTACGTCAAGCCTGTATATTGTCACCCTGCTTATTTAACTTATATGCAGAGTGCATCATGAGAAACGCTGGGCTGGAAGAAGCACAAGCTGGAATCAAGATTGCCGGGAGAAATATCAATAACCTCAGATATGCAGATGACACCACCCTTATGGCAGAAAGTGAAGAGGAACTAAAAAGCCTCTTGTTAAAAGTGAAAGAGTAGAGTGAAAAAGTTGGCTTAAAGCTCACCATTCAGAAAACGAAGATCATGGCATCTGGTCCCATCACTTCATGGGAAACAGATGAGGAAACAGTGTCAGACTTTATTTTTCTGGGCTCCAAAATCACTGCAGATGGTGTTTGCAGCCAGGAAATTAAAAGACCCTTACTCCTTAGAAGGAAAGTTATGACCAACCTAAATAGCATATTCAAAAGCAGAGACATTACTTTGCCAACAAAGGTCCGTCTAGTCAAGGCCATGGTTTTTCCAGTAGTCACGTGTGGATGTGAGAGTTGGACTATGAAGAAAGCTGAGCACCAAAGAATTGATGCTTTTGAACTGTGGTGTTGGAGAAGACTCTTGAGAGTCCCTTGGACTGCAAGGAGATCCAACCAGTCCATTCTAAAGGAGATCAGTCCTGGGTGTTCCTTGGAAGGACTGATGGTAAAGCTGAAACGCCAATACTTTGGCCACCTCATGTGAAGAGTTGACTCATTGGAAAAGACTCTGATGCTGGGAGGGATTAGGGGCAGGAAGAGAAGGGGACAACAGAGGATGAGATGGCTGGATGGCATCACTGACTCGATGGACGTGAGTCTGAGTGAACTCCGGGAGTTGGTGATGGACAGGGAGGCCTGGCGTGCTGCAATTCATGGGGTTGCAAATAGTTGGACACGACTGAGCGACTGAACTGAATCTACTGTTGCCAGGATAAGGATACAACAGTGAATAAGAGATTGCCCCTACTGTCACAGACTTCCAAGTGGAGTGAAGGAGCTAAACAGATAACTAAAAATTATAATAGAATGTTTTAGGTGCTGTTCTGAGTTAACCACAGGGGCATGGAGGTGTGTGTGCAGCCTTGGGGGTCAAGGGAATCTTCTCATAAGTGGTTTTCTTGCATAGAAACAGAAAGAACTATACTTTCCTAAACTTCTCCCCTCTAGGAAAATTACATTAATACATACATGCATGCTCAATGGTGTCCAACTCTTTGCAACCCCACGGACTGTCCATGGGATTCTCCAAGCAAGAATCCTGGAATGGGTTGCCATTTCCCACTCCAGGGGATCTTCCTGACCTAGGGATCAAATTTGCATCTCTTAAATCTCCTGCTTTGGCAGGAGGATTCTTTGTGCTACCTGGGAAGCCCCATTACATTAATAGAGGCTGCTGTGATTTTCTATTAGTGTCTTACTTCAGTAGCAAAGTGTTACTAGTAATTACTGCCCTGTTGTTTCCTTCCCAACTCAGCCACTCAGGTAACAGATAATAGCCTATCTGTGCTGTCTCTCATGTGTTTTACTTATTGGGATGAGTTCCAGGCAGAAAGCTGTATGCCCATTCTCCTGATGCTACGTGTATACTTGGCTAGGTAAGATCAGATCAACCTTGGAGGCCTGACACCGTGATTGTTATCTTGCCCTAACCATTGCCCAAGAAGAGGGATAGCGCAGGACATCCCTGGCTATGCACATAGTAAGGGAAAAAAACAAGGCCTCTATTCTGACTTAATCAGTTCTTCATAATTCTTCATGCTTTCATGATGAGCACAGCTTTCTGATTTAAAACAATGCTGAACAGTCCACTTCAGAAATTTCCTAGGATTAGAAGGTAAATTCCCTGCTCTTTGAAATCCAGTTTTATGCCTGGATTTTAGACTTTTGCCCAAGCTGTGTTCTGGCATGTTTTATTTCCTAGTTCCTCAAAGACTGCTGGTAGTACTTCATGATTACATATACAGGTTCTCACTAACCTTACGATGCTTTTTTTTTTTTTTAATCTGAGCCTATAAACTAGAAATTCTTTCAAAATACAGGTTTGGGTTTTTTTTTTTTTTTTTTTGGTAATTTCACACTTACTTCTACTGCCAGTGTAACTAGGGTGACACTTTAATTTTTTTATCCAAGAAGTTATTTGAGAGTGAAAGGGAGCATTAAGCAATAATTTCACCATGACAAGAGATGTAAATCAAGACTGTCCCAGACACATTGGAATAGATGATCACCCTGTTACTAAGTGTGTGTGTCAGCTGCTCAGTCCAACTCGTTGTGACGCATGGAATAGCAGCCTGCCAGGCTCCTCTGTCCATGGGATTTCCCAGGCAAGAATACTGGAGTGGGTTGCCATTTCCTTCTCCAGGGGATCTTCCGACCCCAGGATCAAACCTGGGTCTCCCACATAGGAGGCAGGTTCTTTACCGTCTGAGCCATACCTTTTCATGTTTGGGTATCATTCTTAATTGAGATTAAGATTTACTTTCTATCAAGCATGTCATCATTACACCACTTCTTAGTAACTAAGCCATTTTAAAAAGTTATTTTAAGATTCATCTGGAAAAAGGAATGGCTACCCACTCAGTATTCTTGTCTAGAGAATTCCATTGACAGAGGAACCTGGCAGGATCATAAAGAGTTAGACACGACTGAGCGACTAACATTTCCACTTTCCACTCATTTTAGGTGTCTCCCTAACACTATTCCGGAGGAGACAATGGCATCCCACTCCAGTACTCTTGCCTGGAAAATCCCAAGGATGGAAAAGCCTGGTAGGCTACAGTCCATGGGGTCACGAAGGGTCGGACACGACTGAGCGACCTCACTTTCACTTTTCATTTTCATGCATTGGAGAAGGAAATGGCAACCCACTCCAGTGTTCTTGCCTAGAGAATCCCAGGGACAGCAGAGCCTGGTGGGCTGTCGTCTATGGGGTCGCACAGAGTTGGACACGACTGAAGTGACTTAGCAGCAGCAGCAGCAGCTAACACTATTCATGTTAATTTTTCATTAATGTGCCTTTCCTTTAAACTTCAGGGAAAAATAATAATAGTTAAAACAACAACAGTAGCAACTAACATTTGTAGTTACTCTGAGCCAGGCTCCATTTAGGCACTCGATATGTATAAATGTTAAAATCTTCACAACCACCAAGATGGGTAAGTTACCAACAGGGAGTTGGGGGTGCAAGGAGGGGATCATTAAGGAAGACCTGAATTCTTGACCCCCCACCCTAACCCAGAAAAGAGGCAGCAATCTGTTACACACAATAAAACCTAGAAAGGAAAGAAAAGGGACTAAGACCTATAGAGAATTAGTAAGTGAGGAGCACTTCATTCCTATTAACTGAGAGGCATGACCCTGAGTATTAGAAACCTTGGTTCAAATCCTGTCAAATGCCTACTTCCTAACTTGAACCTTGCCCTTAGCTAACTGCAATCTCTGCTTGCTGGACAGAGCAATTAAATTCCTGCCACTATTCTGTTTCAATACTAGACCATCAGATTATAAATTCTTGGGTTCCTACTATTCTGACACCACTAATTCTACGGTAAGACAGAAAATAACCCAATTCTCCCACATCATTCCTTCAGTGATTTATATATTCTCTCTTCCAACTCATGACTTTTAATTGGAAAAAGAGAAATACCTTTACCTCCAAATTCTGAAATTTTCAGTTCATGATATCCAAGTCCCAGAGATGTTTTCCAGATTTCTTCTGTTGCATCATTCATTCCTATGTTAATATATAAAAGTGAGGGCTGAGCAAAGGCTTGGTATGTCTTAGAAAGCTTTTTAACATTTCAATACACATCTCTGTAAACAGCAAAACACACATGCCATGACCTCATTACTCATCATCAAGAAGTCACTAACAAGGGTATAGCTTCTTTTTCCCTTCTCATTGCTGTACTTTGTGTTGTAAAATACTCTAAGAAGCAGATGATACAGTCCCTGCCCTGTAAGAAGCTAGCATTCTAGTTGGAGAGATCACACTACCACAAATGAAAGAATTTTATACCTATTGTTATAAAACACTGCAGAATTAGCCCCAAGTGAAAATGAAAGCCAAATGAATTGCAGTTACCAAGAAATACTCACATAGAGAAGGGAAACTGGGCCATGAAGGTCTTGGACACTAAAAGGCAAAAGTAAATTTCATGACTATTTTCTCAGTGGGTTTTCAATAAATATTTACGGAATGAATAACAGTATAGGAAGAAAGCAGACATTCTGTGTCAAGCAGGGGATCTCACAACAGAGGCAAGAAAGCACAAATCATTTCTTACACGTGGGGAAGAAAAGAAAATATGCTGAATGTACCAAGAGCCCAGGCAAAAGTGAGTTTTATTACTAACTTCTCTGGCAAGGAAGGCAAAGCAAAGAACTTAGATGGTTGTAACAGTCTTATCTGAAAAAAGAATCCATTTAAACAATTATTAAATGTATATATTAAATACATACACACACGTATGAAAACGACCCTGGTCTGTAGGTCTAACCAGCTTCATCACTCACATTTAACTCCTTCGTTTTCTCTAAGCACACTATACTTGTTCATGTTTTGAACCCTTTGTACTTGAAATTCCTTTGCCATTTGAAAGCTTACAAATCTGGTCTTCAGTCAGGCATATTCTTCTTCAGAGCACTGCTCAAATACCCCATGTTCTACAAAGTCTTGCCCTAATTTTCCAGGCAGAACAAGTCACTCCATTCTCTGTATCTTCATACTTTGCTCTCCTTTTTTAGGGTACTTACCATGTTTTATGGTGATTTACTTGCTTTGAGTGTCTGAATTCACTAGCCTGAATGGTTTATAAGGGTAGATTCTATAGGTCTAATATTTTTCTACATATGGCACTGGCACCCAACATACAACAGGCATTCAGTTAAATGTTTGTTGAATAAGTAAATTTATTGCATGTTTCCTTAGATAAGCACCACTCAGCAACACAAGTGAACTCAGGAGGCTTTACAGAATTGCAGAAATTCTCTGTTGGGCCTTTTCTTGTGCTGACCCTTGCTAACGCCAAAGGTTTTAATAATAAAATGGAAGACATCATTTGGGGGTTAATTAATGAAACCCAGGTAAACATCTTTTTTAGTGATTAACCAATCTCTAGTACTTGAGAAATGTACTCTTGAGCACTTTCCTCAAATATTGATCAGCCAAGTTTCTCACAGGAGCTTGACAACAGTCAGTTCTAGTCTGGAATTATCTATGCTGCTAAATTAAAATCCTCATGGCTTTGGCTATCCAATGCACAGGTGGCAAGACTGACATTGTTTGAAGGTTAAGAAATTGAATATACTTTCTTCTTGCGGGGGGGACAAAAGATTTCTTCTCCTTAGGAAACAACTTTAAGGCTTGTTCAAAAGCTTAAAACTCAGCTGGTTAGTTTTGTAAAATGTACTGTTACAGAAATTAGTCTGGAAAAATGTAAACATAGTTTATAACCATTTTCTTCCTTCACCATAGAAAAACCTTAAAAACATTCTTATAGAATGTCTGGTTTTCAGTGGCTCTGTCATATGGTGAGTAGTAAGTCTGAAGAGACAAGCTGGGGCCAAAATATGGAAGGGAAAAACTTGATCGGCTATTCAATAGGAGCTGCTGAAAATATTTCAGCAAAAAATAAAAGATGACTTTTGTGGCGGTGATATGAGGAATGGTCTAAAGTTGGGGAGGATGAGGTAGGGGATGTGAGGTAATATAGTATTTCACTAGAGTGATGGCTATGAATAGATATAAGAAATGAAAAAAAAAACTAATATTCAAACAGTTGACAAGACCCAGGAGGAGGCTAAATATAAAGAATGGACAATGTTAGGTTGGGGGAATCCCTGCCTAGAGAATGGGAGAAAGCAGCTCCCCTAAGTAAATACTTACTACAATAGACAAAGACAAAACTAAAACCCTGACCTGATTCCCCAGTGAATTCTCTTTCCACTAGAGCTGTTGACTGATTTGGAATGTTAATGTTGGTCCTAAAGACCACAAACTTCAGCAAGCAACTTGATATGGCATAACAGAAACTCAGTTAAATTATTTGAGGATTTTTTTCTTGGACCATGGTTATAATTCTAACTTTTGTGTTAAGTAGCTTTAGCCTTGGGGAAATCACTTGCCTTTGACATCTTTCATGTTTTTAAATAAATTTATTTTTGTTAACATTGCATAGATGTTTTTCTTGTCTATACCAATAATTTCTGAGGGAAGTAATATAGATAATATGTGGATCTTTTACCATTGACTGTTTATAATACCCAAGAAGTGTCTTTGTAAAATGGCATCAAATTAATCAGTATAAATAGTAAGAAACTCCTGTTAGAAACATGACATGTTGATAAAAACACAAATAAAACCTGAACTGTTTACATTAATTTAGGGTAGTGGGGAAGCTTCCCTATTTTTTGTTAGGTCTCTCACTAATTAAAGTTTCGAGTACTGATAGCTACCACCATGTCATACTTCATCACAAAAGAAGAAAATGCCGTTTTACAGGAGAACCATTTCCCCAAGTTCTTTTTCATCCTTCTTCCCAGAGATTTTGAGTGGCAGCCATGAAGGGCAAAGGGGACCCTGAGAACAAAGAATGGCTTGGTTTGGCTTCTGTGACTTTCACTGGAGAAAAATGTTGTACACAATTGTTTATATTTAAGTTTCCACAGCCTCTTGTGATTCATAGATACTTCAGTCCTTACTCCTGGTGCAAATTACTTATGGCACTTACGCAGCCCACAGAAGATGGCTTTTGGATTCACAGAACTCTCCCTATACAGCACTCAGTTTCAGTATAACCTAAAATTCTTGCTCCTGGAACTCTGGCCAACACACCCATCTTCTGGGGCTTCTTAGGTATTGGCTCCTGCACAGGTGGGTAGAAGAGCTAAATCAGCACAAGAAAAGCAAAACTAAGGAAAACAGATGTCAGAAGGATAAAGGAGCATAATCTGTGACTAATAAACACTGAGGTGGCTTTTTTTACGTGATTTGTAAAATGTCTTTAAAGCCAATTCCAAAAGAAAAGTTTCAAAAATATTCTAAGTAATACTAGCATCACTACAGTAAGTACATGGCCTCCCAAGGGTACCATGGTAAAGGATAATAACTTGACTCTATAATTGTTTTAAAACATTACTTCAGAGTTTATTTTAAAATTCAATATAAAAAACACTGCTTAAGTGATGACTGTGACCCACAAAGATAAGGAAATATGTAGGATATGTGTTGGATGGAAACACTTTTACAGTCTAAGGACCAGATTCACCACTATGTACTTCTGCATTGCATGTATGTGTGTTAGTCGCTCAGTTGTGTCCAACTCTTTGTGACCCTAAGGACTGCAGCTTCACCTGGCTCCTCTATCCATGGAATTCTCCAGGCAAGAATATTGGAGTGGGTAGCCATTCCCTTCTCCAGGAGATCTTCCCAACCCAGGAATCGAACCCTGGTCTCCTACACTGAAGGCAAATTCTTTACTGTCTGAACCATTAAAAACTCTGAGGTTGCTAGACACTTGGTGAGGAAAAAGAAGATTTTAAGAAAAGTGTAAATGAATGGCACATGTAATTTCAAACCAAGCCTACCTTACAGAATATATGGGTGTTTGGGTGAAGCAGAGTGACTAGCCCATCACAATTTTATATACAGAAGCAGCACAGTATGAGAGTACAGAAGTTTTTGTAGTTCAACAGACCTAGTTTACATCCTGGCTTCACCTTTTTGCAGTTGAATAACCGTCTGCAAATTATTTAGTTTCTCTGAGACCCAGTTTCCTTACCTATAAAATGCCTAGTGAAGTGCCTGACCAACAGAAAATATTCCATAAGTATCAGTTCCTCTATAAGGATTTTGTTGTTTTTAAGAAACTAAATGTCAACACCTACTGGTAGATTATAAAATCAATTTCATAGGTTACAACTAGCATATTTTAAAAGCCAAAACAACAAAAAACAAAGTACACTGAACA
The DNA here is from genome assembly GCF_014754425.2 of Oryx dammah. Lineage (NCBI taxonomy): Eukaryota > Metazoa > Chordata > Mammalia > Artiodactyla > Bovidae > Oryx > Oryx dammah. The sequence continues at coordinate 63,882,656 of NW_024070185.1, read as the reverse complement.
TACAGTACTGTTCCATGATGCATATGCTGAGTTTTGATATAAATGCATATTTTTTAACTATAGATTACAACCAAAAAGTTTCAGTCTCTGCTCTACAGAGAAATTCTCAGGTTATTATATCAACAAGGCTGTAGGAATGCTGCCTGTAACCAAATAAGCCTCAGTAAATTTTAAGAACTTAAAATGTTCCTTACCTCTAACTTGCTGCAGAAAAAATAATACATGAATCATATAGAAGATAAATTTAATCTGATACTACAGGGCATTAAATTCAATTTTAAGACTGGTTTCTGTGTCATACTGACTAATTTATATTTCTAACACAGTTTATAGGTATATCATTCATAGTTGATTAAACACTTATAGAAATTTCTATAAAAATTTGGCTATTAGGCTCTCTTAATGAGGAAATTAGATACAATTTCTAAATAATTTTGAATTATAAAACTTTAAAAAAGGACTGTAACTTACCTAAGCATAAAATATTACTCCGCTAGAGTAACAGTCCCATCCTGATGAGCAGTAAAAAAAAAAAAAAAAAAAAAATTCAAGGCCTATATGAGCACATACATTGATGGCCCACACTAGCTCAGTGAAAAGGAAAGATCCCAAAACAAAATGTGAGGGTCAACAATAGGCCTCTTTCCTCCACCAGGTCTTGAGTAAAAACCAGCCTGACAGTATAATGAATCCCTAGTGCTGTTAAGATGGTGAGCTAACCAATTTTAGATTGGCAGAATAGGAATAATATGCAGTGATGAAGACTGCGCTATGCTGAAGGGTGAATACTAGAAATTACAGAATTCAGCAGTCCAGCTGAATCTTGATGTCACTATATCTTAAATTTATCATTTTAGCTGACAGGATCAGAATGGCTATTATTAGAACCCATGGGATTGAAGTATAGGAATTCTGTTTTAAATTAGCACCCTGGGTAATTCTGATCCTCATTCTGGCTTGAACATCCTGTGTTAAAGGGACAGCAAGGATCAGAAAACATAAAAAGGTGGAGCTCAAAAGTAATTATCCCAACCTCACAGGTATCTAATATCAAATACTGGATCAGAATCTGACGCTTATTCAAAGTACTCCCCTCCTGGTGGTATACTAAAGATACAAGTCAGCAGGGACCAATATGTTTTCCAGTTATTCAATAACGATAAGAAAAGGTATGTTGCCTCATTGGAATTCATTGGTGAGAAGCAAAAAGTATGAAAGAGAAAGGTCTCTTTAGATTAGACATACAGGTAAAAGGCAGCAATCAATAAAAGTTATTAAGAGTAAACTCAGCAAGAGAGAAGTGATAAACCATTCAACCACCTGATGAATCCATCTGGTTCCTGAGCAGAGAGCTCACATCTTTTATGGTATAGGTGCCCTTTCCTCTGTCCTCAGAAAAGAATAAAGAACAAGGCAAAAGGTGGTTCCTTCCTACTTTATATGAGTTGAGGGTACAGGATGAGGCTGCCCATAATCTTAAATTTTTTTTTCTAAATTTAAAATTTCCCTGCTATTTGAGACAGACATTGGGTTGGGCTGGGTCATGCTTGCTATCAATGTCAAGTGTTGAAATTAGCACCACAAATCCTCCACCAGGACTGAGTCTTGGCACCAGGCCTTGTCCATCATCAATCTTGAATGTGAGAAAAGGCAAGCATGAATGCTATTCTCGGGAAGAAATGCAGCTGTACAAAGTGAAGGAAAGCACAGGAGATAGTAAAACCTAGGGAAAAGGATGGTAGTAATGGAAGTGAGGTAGAAAGCTAGTTCTTAGCTCCTCCAATTGCCAGCTGAAAATACAAAAGAAATAGGGTCAAAGACTCACTGCATGGCAAGTACATGAGCCCCTTGAAATTATAAGAGGCCCCAAGAAATGATCTGGTTATCCCCGCCTTGCTTATTTTTTAGACCAAACTCTAATGTTTGGAGATCAACACCTCTCTCTACAATACAAAAAAAAAAAACACAGCCTATGAGAAAAGTCTTCATTACACATGGTAGAATTCATCCCATAAGTCAAAGAACTTTTCAAAATTACAGAAAGGCAGAGGGAGTTCTGAGGTGTTAAGAGATAGGCTGACTTGAGACTCTGTGTTCTTTATTTACAGAGAGGCAGAAGAAAGATTTCAGAGAAGAAGCTAGTGTCACAAATTAAGATAACTGAAGGAGAAATTGGGCCTTTTTTTCTATTTTCTTACAATATTTATTTCCTTTACTGGGAAATAGTGTTAGACCAAACGGCAATAGGGCTCACCAAATGGACTCCATTATGTAGTTCCCTTGGGCCCCTTGCTAGATCCTGATTTCCCTATTTGATGTGAAAAGCTCCTGAACTTCCATTCTTTTCTCTGCTAAACTGTCTAAATAATGTTTATTTAGGAATTAAAGAAGCATATTTACAATATGCTTAGCCTTGGAGTCTCCAAGTCAGGATCATGGAAGAAACTATTCTGAAAACGGTCCTTCCATAACCCAACAAGTCCACAGATCACAAGTCCTGATCAAAGTTATAGGTTCAGTTTTCACATTTCCAAGTAGAAAATCTGCTCCCTGGCAGTTCTTTAACTTTACCTGACAAATATTGTACACCCTCAGTCCAGGCTCCTCAGTTTCTCACATCCCCATTAATACCCCAGCAAACAAAAAAATATATCCTCTTATCACAGTTCAATTCCACTTGAGCATCTACAGCCACTATTTGGATATAATCATGTTCTGAAAGCTGACTGGGTGTCCAACAGCAGCGAAGCTCGTCATTAGGATAGACATGTTGGCACCAATAATACTGAAGTTTGGTTTTTAACTACATTTTTTGTCAGTTTGGCTGGGAAGATCTGGACAGCTGGAAGTGAGCTTCTCCATCATTTTCTGTTTCCTTCTTTGTATCAATTTTCCACCTGTGAAGCCCAACACCCCACCACCAAGTGCAGCTGCAATTCCTGCCACTTTGAAGCCTGCAAGGAGGCCAATCGGACCCCCCACCACTCCTCCGATGAGTGCACCTGCCACAGGCAGAGCTGCCAGCTTGTATTTTGCAGCCTGTAAAAAAAAAAAAATTTAATTTAGAGATTGAGTTGAGAATATCTCCCTGTGGTGATATGCATTTTCCTCTCATTACTCCTGGCAATGCCTCTTTAACTCGTGGTACATAATTAACCTTAGAGACTGTTCTGGGGTTGGGGGAGGGGAGAAAGTATTCCACAGGTACTCTAATTGCTCCAGATCTCAGAACTTAGAGAAATGAGCTACAAAGAGTGGACTGCTACAGATTGATTTTACTTGCAAAACAGTCAATTCACTAACTATCTAGCTAGCTTATTTAAACAGTTTCAGTAGCCACAGATACTCCCAAAGCTTTTATGTTGCACACAGATTACTCCATGCTATGTACCTGGGGTTAAAAGCCACCTTCTATGGGAAATAGATGGACCCACACCATGTGCACTGTCACATCCCTAAACTTTGGCCCCTACTGGATTCTGGCAACCCTCTCTACTCCTCTCCTGAACCCCTGAAAATATTCTTTTGTAACACTAAGTGCCATATAGCAGGGCTCCAGTTTACTCTCTCTCTGAAAAAAATTTCTCTCCCAACAGAAGGAATCTTAGAGTAGAATATTACAACAACCATTGATTTCCTGCACTACCTATGTGTCATTTCTTCCTTATTTTCTTAATTGCTGGTTCCCTCAACATTAAAGAGAACAGATCAATTGGGTTAATACTAGGGATTCCTGAGAGCCAGAGTACCATTGATTTGTCAGCAGGAGCAGAATCTTACCTTCCCCAAGTTTTTGGTTCCCTCTTCAACATTCACAGCAGCACTGTTGACATGGTCTTCAATGCTGTCAATCTTCTCCTGCTGAGACTAGATGCAAAGGAATTATGAGTGAACGTTCCTGCTGGGGAGCAGCAGTCAGCCAATACACACTACTTTAATTCCTGTAATCAGAGCCCTGGGTTCTGCAGCCTTGCAGTCTTAATAGCAGTTCATTAATAGCATCTGATAAACCATGTTGAAAGTACAAATTCACTTGTATGAAAAAAAGAGGGTGACTTAATTATTAGACAAGAAAAGGGTGGCACCTTTATAGGAAAAAGCATCTCACACTAAAATGCATTCTAACATACAAACATATTATTCTCCAAATGAATCTACTTTCCAGGAGGAAAAACATCCAAATAAGCATTTACGTGTCATGTGAGGTTTGATGGAAAAAAACAAAATCAAACCAAAAGCCTTTCTAACTTATCTTCTTCGAAGATTCAGTTTAAAACAGATAAATCTGTCTCAGGAGTTAAATGCCCTTGATCCAATAAACACAAGTTATTATGTTTTAGGAGTAAAAATATAATATGGTTTGACCTGCCATAAAATTGTTCCATTTGTGATATGCACTAGGGAGCAGTGAATGAACTTATTGTCCCATGTTTTACACCTGTACACTTCAGTACATTTAAAAATCATGACAAATTAAAATGTTTCAGATCAAACATATTAATAAAGCCTTCTACATAAAATGGCAACACCTGTGCTGACACAACAGAAACACGGAATCTCTGGGTGGAAGTGCAATTTTCCCCTCAGCTATGTGAAACCCCACTACACCACTTGTGATAAGTGGCCACTGAATCTCAGCTCAAACATCTCCAGCGACAAGAACTCACTACCTGACAGAGGAACATATTCCCATTTTTAGAAAACTATATTTATATGGAATTTACATATAATATACAACCAATTCTTAGGGCATATCCTTTGATTAGTTCTCGCACATATATAAACCCATGTAAGCATCAACCCATGTTGATATAAACATCAACATATAGACTATTTACTTTTGAGGGTTTTTTTTAATTCACAGATAAAAGAAGAGAATCCCTCTTCAACCCCAGCTAAATGCCAAACTAGACTCCATTCAGAGCTCAATCTGGACCCTATTTGTCCACTGTGATCTTGGCTCTTTATGCTGGGCCAAACTATACATACACAACTTTATTCTACTACAGGACACCAAGCCCCGAACAACAAAGCCTCCTCACCCCTATCTACCAACCTTCCCTTTCGCTTCTGATTTATTTATGTTTGCTTTCATTGACCTAGGCCTCCCAAATCTGACAACCATCAACTTAACACTGGCACCTCATATTGTTCTCAGCATCCCTTTAACAATTATTTAAACCATTTATGAGGATCACTGTAGTTTTCTCAAACTAGAGTAATGAATAGACTTTCCTTTTTAAAGGAAAACAATTCTCCAAAGAATCTAATATGTTTATGGATTTAACACTGACTTAGGTTTCCTTACCTGCCTGAAAAAAATAACAGAATCTTAATAAGCAGTTATAAGAGCACCTAAGATTCTGGGGGAAATGTGATTTATTAAGTTAATATTTGTCAAGCAGAATGCAATTTGGGCATTTGAAGTCAAAACTATGAAGAATTGTTTTCCCCTTGTTGGTAGTTGTACAGTTTTATTAATGTGCCTGGAAAGTAGAGGTTTAAGAAACTAATGCCAAAATTCCAGATATGTTCCTTTATTCTCTCTCTAAATTCCAGCCAGCTTTCAAGGCCAGCTTTAGTCTTAGATACCAACCAACTAAGCTATCTTGGTTCTGAGCTCCAAAGATAGATAATATGAATATACTAACCTTAATTATATGCACTCATATACACAGAAAAGCCCAGAAACAAGCACATAAACACTATGATAAACAGGCAGAGTCTACTGGCCTAGAGTAGGCAATAAGCAGGGTGGGTAAGTATGGTGTTGACATTAGGGGATTCCAGTAATAGGAAAGCGACTATAGGAACTACAGTACTAAAATGTCTAAAGGTATTGGTGGTGGCAAAAGTGGAATTCTAAGCAAAGAGTGAATCAAACAGGGAGGGACAAAGGCAAGAATGCAGTGGGTTGGAGTAGGGAATGGTGTGTGTGTGTCAGTCGCTTAGTTGTGTCCAACTCTTTGCGACCCATGAACTATAGCCTGCCACGTTCTTCTGTCCATGGCATTCTCCAGGCAAGAATACTGGAGTGGATTGGCATTTCCTACTCCAAGGGTAGGGAAGGGAGTGAGAAATAAGACAATATCTCATGGAGTCCTCCCATCAATTTACAAAGCTAAGTGTTGTTAACATTCTGAAGGTCACATAAATAATAAATGGAAGAATCTAATCTAATCAATTACAACCCAGTTTTTATGCATTGGGGGTAAAACTTAAGTATAAAAGCCATACAGGATATGGCAAAAGGTAGAGACAAAACTGGATGAGCAGCAATAGTGACAAGCTATTGAGCAAATGGCCCAGAGTTTTCCTAGTTCCTCTTGACTAGAAACAGGGCTGGTTCCACAGTTACAAGAACAGAAGAGGGCACTTGAGCAATAAGGCTGAAGAAAAAAAAGCAGGGTGTCTAGTAGATAATAATTAATATTTACTGAAATATACATGGATCTCTTAATGGCTTTGCAGGTTGCAAGTACTTACTTATTATGGTAAAAGTATATATAAAATTTACAATTTTTAAGTGTATAATTCAATGGTATTAAGCACATTCACAATTTTGTGTAACTACTGTTACTGTCCTATAGGTTCTTTTTCAATACTATTCTCTATTCGTCATTGTACTGAGTTTAGCACAATACTATGCACACAAAAAGCATTCCATAAATACATGGTTAATTAGCCTAAATACTATCATGTCCATGTGATGATAATGAAAGGATGTGGTCACTTTAGTTATGTTTCCAAATCATATCATGTCTAAATGGAGTTTCTGTTGAGTCTTTGACCATGTGGTCATGAGAACTCAGTCACCCTGGGAACAGTAATCAGGGGTTCTTCTTTGAGCTTTTGCCTAATAGCATTCTGTCTCATGTCCTTACACAGACTGTTATAAATAGGACATCTGTATAGAGCCATGGCTATACCCAAGGTTTTCTTGTACAAATCTTTCTTAGATTAGGCGGTAGGAGCTGCTTATATAACCTAATAGGAAATATAACTTGTTAAATGGCCACAAACCCTTAAATTCCCTTTCATGTGCTTATCTCATTGGAAGAGAAATGCACTCCTTTTGAATGAGAACTTGTACATGTTTAGTTTTCTATCAACTTTGAGGTATAATTTAAATACATTGTTACTCATCCATTTTATTGTGTAAATATTGATGATTTGCAGCAAATGTAAATATTTGTGTAATCCTACATGTACAGATTTTACAAAGTGCATTAGATCAGATTATGAGTTATAAAAATTGAATAAATCATGATTATAAAAACAAATATTTTTGGATTTTTATTATATACTTCTCTTTCATACACAACTATATTAATAGATTGTACAGATACCTAACTCAGAAATTTCAAGCATTTTGCTGCTTCTGATTCAGAAGCATAAAAAAGGAAAATGCTTCAAACAACTTACTGTACTCAATTTTAGGTGTTACATTTCAAGAAGTAAATCCACAAACTAGAGTAAATAACTAGTACTGAAAAGCTGAGAAATTAGACTCTAGAAAAAACATTAGAGAATCAAGGGTTCTTAAGAGAAGAAAATATGCTGAGGTGTGGTTGGGTGAGGAAGGATAATGCTGATCTCAAAAAGCTGAATATTTTTTTTTTCCTTTCCATTATGTTTTAGTAAAAGAATATTGAATATATGTCCCTGTGTGATTGGGTAGGACTTTATTTATTCTATACATAATATTAATTATTTGCATCTACTAATCACAAATTCCCAGTCGATCCCTCCCTCACCCCCTATCCCTGTGGCAACCACAAGTCTGTTCTCTATATCTGTGAGTCGGCTTCTATTCAGTAAATAAGTTCATTTGTCTTATATTTTAGGTTCCAAGTATAAGTGATATCATATGGTATCTGTCTTTCTCTTTCTGACTTCACTTAGTATAATGGGTTCATATATGTAGCTGCAAATGGCATTATTTCCTTCTTCTTTATAGCTGAGTAGTATATAGAAAACCCTAATAACTCCACATAAAAACTACTAGAATTGACAAATGAATTCATCAAGGTATCAGGATATAAGATTAAAATTTTAAAATTCCTTTTAATCACATAAAAAATACTTAGGCATAATAAACTTGACCAAAGAGGTGAAAGACTTACATGCTGAGAACTATAAAACATTGGTAAAGGAAAGATGATTCAAAGAAACAGAAAGATATCCCATGCTCTTGGACTGAAGGACTTAATATTGTTAAAAGGGTCATTCTACCCAAAGCAATCTACAGATTTAATGCTATCAAGCTACCCACAACATTTTTCACAGAACTACAACAAATAATCCTAAAATTTATGTGGAACCATAAAAGATCCAGAATCAATCATGAAAACAGGATTGCCAAAACAATCCTGAAGAAAAAGAACAAAGCAAGAGGGCTTCTCTGGTGGTCCAGTGCTTAAGAATCTGGCTTGCAGTGCAGGGGACACAGGTTCGATCCCTGTTCTGAGAAGATCCCAAATGCAGTGGGGCAACTAAGCCTGGCACCACAACTACTGAAGCCTGAACACCCTAAAGCCTATGCTCCTCAACAAGAGAAGCCACCACAGTGAGAAGCCCACAACCACAGCTAGAGAGTACCCCTGCTGGCTGCAACTAGAGAAAGACCGTTTGCTACAAAGTTCAGTTTAGTTCAGTCGCTCAGTCGCGTCCAACTCTTTGGAACCCCAGGAATCGCAGCACGCCAGGCCTCCCTGTCCATCACCAACTCCCAGAGTTCACTCAAACTCATGACCATCGAGTCGGTGATGCCATCCAGCCATCTCATCCTCTGTTGTCCCCTTCTCCTCCTGCCCCCAATCCCTCCCAGCATCAGAGTCTTTTCCAATGAGTCAACTCTTCACATGCGGTGGCCAAAGTACTGGAGTTTCAGCTTCAACATCAGTCCTTCCAAAGAACACTCAGAACTGATTTCCTTTAGAATGGACTGGTTGGATCTCCTTGCAGTCCAAGGGACTCTCAAGAGTCTTCTCCAACACCACAGTTCCAAAGCATCAATTCTTTGGCACTCAGCTTTCTTCACAGTCCAACTCTCACATCCATACATGACTACTGGAAAAACCATAGCCTTGACTAGACGAACCTTTGTTGGCAATGTCTCTGCTTTTGAATATGCTATCTAGGTTGGTCATGGAGAAGGCAATGGCAACCCACTCCAGTACTCTTGCCTGGAAAATCCCATGGACAGAGGAGCCTGGTAGGCTGCAGTCCAGGGGGTCGTGAAGAGTCAGACATGACTGAGTGACTTCACTTTCACTTTTCACTTTCATGCATTGGAGAAGGAAATGGCAACCCATTCCAGTGTTCTTGCCTGGAGAATCCCAGGGACAGGGAGCCTGGTGGGCTGCCGTCTATGGGGTCACACAGAGTCAGACACAACTGAAGCGACTTAGCAGTAGCAGCAGCAGGTTGGTCATAACTTTCCTTCCAACAAGTAAGCGTCTTTTAATTTTATGGCTGCAATCACCATCTACAGTGATTTTGGAGCCCCAGAAAATAAAGTCTGACACTGTTTCCACTGTTTCCCCATCTATTTCTCATGAAGTGATGGGACCAGATGCCATGATCTTAGTTTTCTGAATCTTGAGCTTTAAGCCAACATTTTTACTCTCCTCTTTCACTTTCATCAAGAGGCTTTTTAGTTCCTCTTCACTTTCTGCCATAAGGGTGGTGTCATCTGCATATCTGAGGTTATTGATATTTCTCCCAGTAATCTTGATTACAGCTTGTGCTTCCTCCAGCCCAGCGTTTCTCATGATGTACTCTGCATATAAGTTAAATAAGCAGGGTAACAATATACAGCCTTGACGTACTCCTTTTCCTATTTGGAACCAGTCTGTTGTTCCATGTCCAGTTCTAACTGTTGCTTCCTGACCTGCATATAGGTTTCTCAAGAGATAGGTCAGGTGGTCTGGTATTCCCATCTCTTTCAGAATTTTCCACAGTTTATTGTGATCCACACAGTCAAAGGCTTTGGCATAGTCAATAAAGCAGAAATAGGTGTTTTTCTGGAACTCTCTTGCTTTTTCCATGATCCAGTGGATGTTGGCAATTTGATCTCTGGTAACTCTGCCTTTTCTAAAACCAGTTTGAACATCAGGAAGTTCACGGGTCATGTATTGCTGAAGCCTGGCTTGGAGAATTTTGAGCATTACTTTAGTAGCATGTGAGATGAATGCAATTGTGCGGTAGTTTCAGCATTCTTTTGCATTGCCTTTCTTTGGGATTGGAATGAAAACTGACCTTTTCCAGTCCTGTGGCCACTGCTGAGTTTTCCAAATTTGCTGGCATACTGAGTGCAGCACTTTCACAGCATCATCTTTCAGGATCTGAAATAGCTCAACTGGAATTCCATCACCTCCACTAACTTTGTGCGTAGTGATGCTTTCTAAGGCCCACTTGACTTCGCATTTCAGGATGTCTGGCTCTAGGTGAGTGATCACACCATTGTGATTATCTTGGTCATGAAGATCTTTTTTGTACAGTTTTTCTGTGTATTCTTGCCACCTCTTCTTAGTATCTTCTGCTTCTCTTAGGTCCATACCATTTCTGTCCTTTATCGAGCCCATCTTTGCATGAAATGTTCCCTTGGTATCTCTAATTTTCTTGAAGAGATCTCTAGTCTTTCCCATTCTGTTGTTTTCTTCTATTCCTTTGCATTGATCGCTGAGGAAGGCTTTCTTATCTCTTCTTGCTATTCTTTGGAACTCTGCATTCAGATGCTTATATCTTTCCTTTTCTCCTTTGCTTTTTGCTTCTCTTCTTTTCACAGCTATTTGTAAGGCCTCCCCAGACAGCCATTTTGCTTTTTTGCCTTTCTTTTCCATGGGGATGGTCTTGATCCCTGTCTCCTGTACAACAGGATACAATAGCACGGCCAAAATAAAGAACAAAGCAGGAGGCACAACTCTCCCAGACTTTAGACAATACTACAAAGCTATAGTAACAAAAACAGCACAGTATTGGCACAAAAACAGACACATGGATCAATGGCACAGATTAGAGAGCCCAGAAATAAACTCACACAAAGGAGGCAAGAATACACAATAGGAAAAAGACAGTCTCCTCAGCAAGTGGTATTGGAGAGCCACATGTAAATCAATGAAGTTAGAACATACTCTCTCACTATGCACAAACATAAACTCAAAATGGCATAAAGAATTAAATGTAAGACAGACACCATAAAGTGAACATAGGCCAAACATTCTCTGACATAAATTACAGCAATGTTTCCTTAAGTCAGGCTCCCAAGGTAATAGAAATAAAAGCAAAAATAAACAAGTGGGGTCTAATCAAACCTATATGTTTTTACACAGCAAAGAAAATCACTTTAAAAAAAATAGACAATCTACAGACTGGGAGAAAATATTTGCAAATGATGTGACCAACAAGAGATTAATTTCCAATATATACAAACAGTGCATACAGCTCAATAACAAAAAAGACAAACAATCCAATATAAAAACGGGCAGAAGATTGAAATAAACATACAAATAGCCAATAGGCATGTGAAAAGATGCTCAATATCTCTAATTATTAGAGAAATACAAATCAAAACTATAATGGGGTACCACCTCACACCAGTCAGAATGGCCATCATTAAAAGGTCTACAAATAACAAATGCTAGAGGGGGTGTGGAGAAAAGGGAATCCTCCTACACTGTTGATGAGAATGTAAATTAGTACAGTCACTCTGGCAAACAGTATGGAAGTTCCTCAAAACACTAAAAATAGAGTTCCCGTATGATCCAAAAATACCACTCCTTGGGATATATCTGGAGAAAACTATAATTTGAAAAGACACATTCACCCCAAAGTTCACAGCAGCACTCTACAATAGCCAAGACATGGGAGCACCCTAAATGTCCATCAACACAGAATTATGTCATTTACATACACTGACAATTTTACCTCTTCTCTTGCAATTTGGATACCTTTCTTTTTCTTGTCTGATTCCCATGGTTGGGCTTTCCAATTCTATGGTGAATAGAAGTGGTGAGAGTGGGCCTCCCTGTCTTGCTCCAGATTTTAGTGGGAAGGCTTTCAGCTTATCACTGTTGAGTATTATGTTAGCTGTGGTGGAAAACTTTTATAAGGAAAAAAGACTTTTTCAGGACAGGGTTTCAGAGGGCAAAAGTACCAGAAGGAAGTTATTAAGATCAAAGTTTACTTTACATAAGAAAAAAACTTCTATGAGTTAGCGCCTCCAAACGGAATGAGTGTATCTCTGCACTGTGATTGTTCAAAAGGAGGCAAAAGATCATCTATTTAAGAAGCTGGAGCAAGAGTAGAAGCATCAGATTAATAGGCCTCATAAGTCCTTTCCAATTCCAAACCTGAGATTGTATGACCTAGGAACTTCCTATAATTTAAAGCCAGATGTCAGGGAAACCATAATTCAAAGATGTACAACCCCTAACTCATAGTTTGATCAAGAACAATGAACTAAACCCAGATGGAAGCATATGCAGAAACAGACATGCTACACACACACACACACCCCTTCCCATAATTCCTGGGAAGGAAAAATAAAAGTAATTTACAAAAATAATGACAGAAAATCTGTTCTATCTTTCCCACCAAATATACTTTTGTTCCCCAATCTTTGTTAACAGTATCACTGGCCACCCAATTATGTAGAATAAAAAAGCTTTAATTTATTTTGACTCTTCCACCTGTCTCCAATTTCTCATAAATTGACCCCAGAAATGCCTCTAGGCTGCCTTTTACCTTTGTATTAATATTTGTATTGCCATGCACTCAGTGAAACTCTTGGAATTGATTCCAAAGGTCCTTCCACCTCTATTCTCCTCCCGCCCAGGGCAATTATTCACACGGCTAATAGTGATCTTTCTGAAGTACAGAACATCACATCGTTCTATCTGCTCAAAAATCTACTGGCTCTTTAATATCTACAAAGTAAAGTTCAAATTCTTTGGTATGGCTTTCAATGGCATCTCAATCTCCTTGCTTAGTTTACCCATGGTACCTTATGCATTAGTCACATTGTTAACACTTGTTATTCCTGAAAGGACAGTTGTGCTCTAACCCTTTGTGACCCCATGGACTGCAGCCTGCCAGGCTCCTCTGTCCATGGGGATTCTCCAGGCAAGAATACTGGAGTGGGTTGCCATGCCCTCCCTCGAGGATATCTTCTCAACCCAGGGATCAAACCCAGGTCTCCTGCATTGCAGGTGGATTCTTTACCAACTGAGCCACCCAGGAAGCCCATACACTTTTCTACTCTATGTTTTTGTTTAGATATCTTCAACTGCACCCCTCATTCCCACCTGTGGAAATTTTACTCAGTTTCCAAGGCTCAAGGCAAATGCTACCTATCTTATGACACTATTCTTAATGTGCCATGACACCTGCAACTTTCCCTTGGAATTAAACACTTCTCCTTGGAGCCAATAATACTTTTCATAGCTTATTTTTACATTTAACAATAATTCTTGAAATTTCAGTTTTGGTGGGGTCCAAGTTTATGGCCACCCACTGTAAATCCCTGACGGCAGAGAGCAGGATTCATTTATTTCTATATCCAATCTTGTCAGAACCCTAATACCCAGTATATTCTATATAAAAAAAATGCTTAATAATTTTTTTTAATTGAAGTGGGATTTGAGGACACTTAAGACTTCGGTCTACGGCTCAATACCAGTCTTAGAAATTGTAAATTCTATTAAAATTCTAATCAGAAGTCTAATAATTGATAAAAGCCTCTTATTCTATTAATCCAACATCTCTGAGTCAAAAACAGTTATATACTTACATTCACTAGGAGAGAGAAATCAGTGACCAGTTGGCTAAGTTCAATTAAGTCCTTAAAAAGAGAGAGAAAGAGGAAATTACTTATTTTCATGCCTCACAGCTGCCAAAAGGAAAATCATTTCTAACATACCGCTTCTAAGGTCTCCCATGATTCTGCAGCATTTTGATCTCGAGGAATTTCAGGCAATGCATAAATCTGAGTCATACTCTGAGGATCAGCTTCATCTTCAGTACTGTGAAATGTTCCTGGATGAACATAGCCTCATGTTTAGAGTATATCTGCTTTGTTAGAAAGATGGTAGCATGAATCAATTCTATGAAACAACTACCATGCAAAATGCTTACTAATTAAGTTCAGGCTAGAAGTAAATTGATTATCTATGGGGAGGTTAGTTAACAAACATTATTTCTTTAATTATTCTACAAAATCATCTAAGAAAATTACTACAAATACTACTTACCCAATCTGAACAACTAGGGCTAGATGCTAAAGTAGCATAAAGTAGAACTATTCTATTTGGCCAATGTTCTATGAAGAGATAACCTAGTCGAAATAACACTTTTCATTGCTAAATCAGTAACACTTTCTTTGGCTATTTTAGTAATAAACATCAGATTCACAAGATTTTAAAAGTAGGGAAATGATGCATTTTTAGCAATGAAAAATCAGTCATTTTTGGTAATAGTAAATTTGTCATTAAACACCTCTTACCATATGTATCCTTTTGCACATACTGTCATCCTTCTCCTCAGAGTAATTTTTCTGGCCTGTGCCTTCATTCTTCTATGTCTTTTCTGAATTTTAAAAAGTCATCAACCCTTTAAGCCTTTAGTCATTAACACTGCTATAAAGATGAATTTATACTCCAAACTCTACCTTCAAGGTCTTTCTTATTACCTCCTCCTTGGTTTTACCAATGTCATTAAACTGATATTTATAAAATGCCTACTATATGCCAATCAATGTGCTAAGGTAAATCAGTTCCAAGAAGTCATAGTGGTTAGGAGTATCAGCCTAGTTGGAAAGACCTGGGTTAGAATCCTAGTTTGCCTATTTACTAGCTCTTTGATTTCTTTGGCTTATTTCCCTCACTTGTAAAATAAGGTGATGTTTATTTTAAATGGTGCCTGGCTTATCTATTAAGAATACTGTCACTGCTGTTACTGTTAATGGAGTTTACTATATAATGTGTGATAAGGAGGTTTACAGGCAAGTTCAGTACAGTCTGAAAAGAACTATGATATGGGTAACTATGGTATGCTATGTGAGCACAGAAGAAAGGTATTTAACTGAGACTTGTAGAGAAAGAGTGATCTGACAAGGTTGTGAAGCTAAAGCCTGAGGATGAACAGAAATTACAGTGCTGAACCAGGGCAAGCGTGAAGGGGAAAGGAGAGAATATTAAGGTCAGAAAGACTAACGTGCTTAAGTTTAGGAACTGAAACCGGTCAGTATAGCTGAAGCACAGACTATCACAAGAGAAAGCAACGGTTGAGGCTGGAAGTCTAAGGTGACATCATTTATGGCACTGTAAATTACATTAAAGAGTTTTCAATACAGAATTGTAAAGTAAAATAAAAAATAAATTAAAAAAAAAGAGTTTTGTCTTTCTCTTAAGATCAATATGGAACTTTTAAAAGGATTTGGAGACTACTGGGAAATTGAGGGTGCCATAATCAGATTTCAGATTTAGAAAGGTAACCACAGCTGTAGTGTGAAGAACAGATTAAGGATTGAGTTGAAAGCCAAAATTTAGAGAGTGAAAACCAGTTGGGAGGCTTTTCAATGTGTCTGGTGCTAAATGATGACGGTGTGCTCTAGAACAGTGGCAGTGGAAATGGAGAGATGAGATCTGAAGGTCTACTTCCCTTTGTCTTCCTTACTGAAAGCTCAAAACATCTAGTACTTTAATATTTCTGAGTATCCATTATGTTTTGGGTTGAGCATCAAAGATAAAAAAGTGAAGAGTACAAAGTAGCTGTTCTCAAAGAACTTACATTCTAGAAAAGTAAACATACAAACAGACAATCCTAAAACAATAAGAGACTGCACTGATATCTAGATAAATAGATACAGATACCTACAGTGTTTATGGGAGTTTCAAGCTGGGCATGGCATCTGACCAAGTTTGGTATGGTGTGCAGTTTATGGAACAACTTACTAAAAAAGGTTAATTTTTTCTTACTAGGCTAAGAAGACAGGAATATAAATTCTAAATAGAGAGACCAACATGAAAAAGTTCCTCAAAAAATACCCAATATAGCTTAACATAAAATCAGCAGTCTGGTCTTGCCAAAGCATAAAGTTGAAAATGTACAGCTATAAGTATAAAACACTATAGATGGTTAGGAGGGACCTTGCAGCCCAGTTAAAGACTTTGGACTTTATTTAGAAGACCATGGAAATCTACTAAAGGTTATAAGCAGGAAAGTAACATAGTGATGTGACCTGCTGTATTCCTAAAAATAAGTCATTATGACTCTTAAGTTCATCTTTCCTATCAATTTCTCCTTTCATCTAAGCCTATGTGGTTGTGTTAGTTGCTCAGTCATATTCAACTCTTTGCAATCCCATGGGCTGTAGCCCGCCAGGCTCCTCTGCCCATGGGACTCTCCAGGCAAGAATACTGGAGTGGGTGCCTTTCCCTTCTCCAGGGGGTCTTACTGACCCAGGAAATGAACCCAGGTCTCTTGGATTGCTGATGGACTCTTTACCATCTGAGCTATCAGGGAAGCCCCTCTGAATGGTATTTTATAAAACTGCATTTCTATTTTACTTTCAAAGTTTGTGAATGTTTTACCTCTTAAGAAATAAAACCTATTTGAATTGTTTAGGAAGGGCAGTCAGTTGATTGAAAGTTAAATATTTGTAGGTCTATCAGAATTGACAGTGTTCTTTTAATTTTGAATCTTAATTGAAATGAACGTTTCCCTACCTTAAAGGAAGAGCAAAAACAACACACACAGAGTAAAGTTTTACATTACAACATATGGCAAATATCCAACATATTAAAAGCTCTAATTTTTACAAACGTTTAGGAGAGTTATTTACTCCATGTCCTAAGTTACCACATAAAAAAACTTTTTACTTCAATCAAAGTAATTACTCTAAGATCTTTCTTCTACTTAATATTCCATTTGTAATAAGAACTCCAACTTTCTTAATAGGATGCTAAATAATGATACCTCTTTTCATTAACAGATCAAATGTAAAGCAAAACTTTGTAAATATCACTCAAAAGACTTTTTAAAGCCATAATTATTGTACTATTAGAGAAGCTTCCAATGCAGTATGCCAGGATGTATAACAAAATGAGGAGAGATCATCATACAAAAATTCTTGATCTAAAAATGAAGGGATGGGAAATGTTTGACATTTTAAGCAAACATAAAAGATTTCCCTCAATGAAAAAAATAATTAAATGTTTAAGTCATTTACGTTTCACTTGAAACCAAACTGCGTATGTATCTTAGTTCAAATGGAGTCTTAGAACAAAGAAATCTGTTCTCTTCCATGGAAAATCCTGCTGTAAACTTACAACTCAGAACATTGCTAATCAATTCAAGGCATGACTAACAATTAAGAAAGGAACCTCTTAATTTCTACAACTTCCGTAATTCATTTATTCCAGCTTGTATTAAAAATCACTATCTCAGTGTTCATCCATTGACTTTGAACTTTTACAAACTACTATAGACATAATGAGGCAAAACACAGAGAGATTATAGCTGCGGGAAAGACAGCCAAACAATTCTTACCCTGTCCACTGAAGTCAAAACTGCTATTGTTGTATAACAATCTCAATTTCACTCACTTGCAAACAACTGCAAGTGTAAAGTCTATGTGGAATATGGTATCACTTAGCAGTGTTATTCAGATTCTATTTTTTTAAGACATTATTGACTATAAACTCAAACATTAAGATATATTTAGTTGATGTGAAAAATAAGCTTAGCAACACAGACATAAGACTTTTTCCTTCTATGCGTCCAAACTATTCTCACTATACACTCCCCCATCTTTCTCCACATATCAGGAAGGGCAATGATTCCAGTAAGAATTACAACACAATATTTAAGGAACTTCCACTACATTTTACATTAGGAAAAGTTCCATTTTAAATCTAAGTTAATTCAAAAGCATTTCCTGAATTCTTTCATGTTCTAACAGCTTTATCATACTGAAATTACTTTACTGATCATCAATATAAACCTACCTATCAAGATAAAGTGACTTTGGAGTCATGGCTTAACTTAGCTCCAAAGGAGCATTTTTAAGAAAATTAAAGTCAATTCAAAAGACACCTTCTAAGTAATATATAAAAACATCTACATGATTCACAATGTGTTCAATACCAGTGTACATATACCTGTGATAAAATCTAGTATTTCATAAAATTCAACATGCTGGTCTGAAGTTCCCAGCAGTTTTAATGTTCGACTCTTTTCTTTTGTGAATAGTTGTTTAAAATGTAGTAAGATTCTGTTCCTATTGCACTGGTGAAATGTGTGAGCTGGATGGGAAGTAAGAAAGACAAAGACAGAGAGAAGCACTGATTTGCTCTCTATGACTTGATACACCTTGCTAAATACAAATCAAATTTGGAGGCTCATCACTTCTCTTGGTGGGAAGCAATATGCTAAAAATGAAACTAGATACACAACTGAGACAGAAGGGAGTTTCTCAGATCAAGCAAGACTGGCAGAGAAGACGTGCTTTAGAAACTCTCAGAATCTGGATAAAAGATACAGCAAAATCATCACAGCTTCCCCCTAAACGTAATAGGCTTCTTTCACTCTCCAGAGAACATAAAACATTCTATTCTACTTGTTATTTCTATCTGTAAATGAAAAACTATTTTTGCATTTTGATCTGTCATGGAAATGTGGCATTGCTCCTGAATTTCTGCTCTCATGTTTCCAACCAATTTATTTATAATTAGATTGAATTTTTAAAGGAAAAAGCATTTTAAGGCACTTAAATTTCTGTGCAAATCACTTTTCTTTTTTTTCTGTATAAGCTGTCACTACTGTTATGAGTACCAAAAGCAAAAATAGGAAAAAAGGAAAAAAAAAACCCAGAGAGCACAGGATAAAAACATGTAGGGTGACAGAAAAGAGTCTATAGCTAGAAGAGCACACATACAGTAAACCCAGTTCTTTCCCCACTACTAAAGTCTTATGTAAATTAGTTACTTCCTTTTCATTATTCTCCTTTCCCACCCTCTCAATTACTTGTTAATATTTATGGATTTAACACAACCTAGTAGAAACTTCATGTTTGGTGAAATACTCAGGCACCGAGTGAGACAGTTAATTTTAACTGCTTAATGTTAGCAATGGATACAAAGTCAAAGCAAAATCTGACCAGAAGACTATTCAGAATTTGAAACTATAGTGTTTTAGATTATGAGTTTTTTTAGATGTTTTAGATTATGAGATTCAGGTATCTGACCTCATAAATGGAATGACTGTTTCAATCAAATCTGCACTAGATGCAGAGATTTGATTTCATAGTTTCTCTCAGTGGCAAGTGATTAGATTAGTTCTTTAGCTAATCTGGTGCTCCATGAATTGAGAAGTTTGAGAATCAACAGAGCTGGAAAACAAATTTCACCTGCTATTTCTTCTCCCTCACCCTCTAGCTCTGCCCCAATCTTCTTCACTTTCTCCATATACATGCTTCCTCAAATTTTCCCATCACTTTTTTTTTTAAATACCAGTCAGCTACCTACAGAGAAAGTTAATTGCCAGCAAACTGGGTAAGCTGCCTTTTTCTAATAATCACCCAATTCCTCTGATGACACGTAAAACCAAATTTGTTGAGCCCAAACAATTCTACTAGTAAAAACACAAACAATGCAATAATAAAATGCAAATTCAGGCTAAAATACTTAAATAGAACTCAAAATTTTTATTTGTGAGGGAATTGCTGGTGATGGGCAATTCAAAACTAAATAGCAGAAGAGACTGATACCAGTGATTCTTTCCAGAAAATCCACCATCTTCACTTTTATTACTATCATCACAACTGTCACAGGGTCTGGTAAATAAGATGACTCCTTAATCTCATGGAACTTATAAGGCCCAGTTTCTCTATACATAAACAGAAAGCATAGCTTTATACTTCATAGTTAGAACAGCATTTAGCCACATCATTATGGAGGTGATAATTCTATATGAACACAATGATATAAACAGTAAAAAGAATTCTTCCTAAATACTCTTCAACCAAGGTTGAGTGCTAAGATTTCTTTCTACCCAAAACAATACTTTGGGTAGTGTTGTTAGACAGTGGTTATCTACACAGTGAAGTGACTAGAGCACATCTGAAATTACAAAATTGTCTCTAAAAAGATTTTTATTCATTCATACTTATAACACATTTATTAATGGTCCACTGTGTGCCAAGTTCTATGTACTATATGCTTAGGTACTGAGGAGACAATGAAAGTAAGATTATCCAGAAACTCTGAATAATGGCCTAAATGTTTCTTCTATTAAAAAAAAAAAAAAAAAGAGTCCTGTAAAATTGGATTCATTAGGGCTTCCCTGGTGGCTCAGAGGTTAAAGCGTCTGCCTGCAATGCGGGAGACCTGGGTTCGGTGCCTGGGTCGGGAAGATCCCCTGGAGAAGGAAATGGCAACCCACTCCAGTATTCTTGCCTGGAGAATCCCATGGACAGAGGAGCCTGGCAGAGACCTGTAAAATTGGATTCATTAGCACTGAAAATATAGCATTAAACCAATCAGGTTTTGGAGCCAGGGAGTGATACAGGAGCCTCCTACTTTCTAGGTAAATAAAAAAGAGGAAAACTGGTCAGATGTAACACCTCCCAGATCATATTCTAATTTGTAATTTATTTATTGTTGTCCTCAGACACTTTGCAATACCATGGACTGCAGCTTGCCAGGCTCCACTGCCCATAAGATTCTCCTGGCAAGAATACTGGCATGTGTGCATGTTAAATTGCTTCAGTCATGTCCGACTCTTTGCGACCCTATAGACTATAGACCACCAGGCTCCTCTGTCCATGGTATTCTCCAGGCAAGAATACTAGATTGGGTTGCCATGCCCTCCTGCAGAGGATCTTCCCAACCCAGGATCTGAACCCATGTCTCTTACATCTCCTGCACTGGCAGATGAATTCTTTACCACTAGGGACACCTGGGAAACTCAACATTAGAAAAACTAATATCATGGCATCCAGTCTCATCACTTCCTGGCAAATAAAAGGGGGGAAAAGTGGAAGCAGTGACAGATTTTATTTTCTTGGGCTCAAAAATCACTGCAAATGGTGACTGCTGCCATGAAATTATGATGCTTGCTTCTTAGAAGAAAGGCTATGACAAATGGGGCTTCCCTGATGGCTCAGATGATAAAGATTCTGCCTGCTATGTGGGAGACCTGGGTTCGACCCCTGGGTTAGGAACATCCCCTGGAAAAAGGAGCAGCAACCCACTCTAGTATTCTTGCCTAGAGAATTCCATGGACAGAGTAGCCTGGCAGACCACAGCCCATGGGGTCACAGAGTCAGACACAACTAAGTGACTAACATATATACATATGTATATGTGTGTGTGTGTGTATGACAAACCTAGACAGCATATTAAAAAGCAGTAATATCACTTTTTCCAGTAGTTATATACAGATGTGAGAACTGGACCATAAAGAAGTCTGAGCACTGAAGAATTGATGCTTTCAAACTGTGGTGCTGGAGAAGACTCTTGAGAGTTTCTTGGACTGCAAGGATATCAAACCAGTCAGTCTTAAGGGACATCAACCCTGAATATCATTGGAAGGACTGATGCTGAAGTTGAAGATCCAATACTTTGGCCACCTGATGCAAAGAGCCAACTCAATGGAAAAGACCCCACTCACTGGAAAAAACCCTGACGCTGGGAAAGATAGAAGATAAAAGGAGAAGGGGGTGGCAGAGGATGAGATGGTTAGAAAGCATCACTGACTCAATGGACATCAATTTGAACAAATTCCAGGAGATAGTGGAAGACAGAGGAGCCTGGGCTACTGTAGTCCATGGGGTTACAAAGAGCTGGAGACTACTTAGCAACTGAACCACAATTTATTTATACCCCATCTTTTCCATAAAATTTTAAGGTGGCTTAGAACATGTATAAAATATAATAGGATGCATAAATTAAAAAGAGAAATTCAAAAGAAAAACAAGGGCAGTAATTACAAAATCAAGCCAGGAAAATTCAAAACTTAGGCTTTTAGAAGTTAAAAAAAATTATATTTAAGTATTCTAGTAAGCTTCCCTGGTAGTGCAGCTGATAAAGAATCCACCTGCAATGCAGGAGACCTCGTTTCGATTCCTGGGTCAGGAAGATCCACTGGAGAAGGACAGGCTACCCACTCCAGTATTCTTGGGTTTCCCTGATGGCTCAGTCAGTAAAGAATCTGCCTGCAATGCGGGAGGCCTGGGTTCGATACCTGGGTCAGGAAGATCCCTTGGAGAAGGGAACAGCTACTCACTCCAGTATTCTGGTCTGGAGAATTCCACAGACAGAGGAGCCTGCCAGGCTACAGTCCATGGGGTCACCAAGAGTCAGACACGACAGTGACTTTCACTTTCTTTCACATTCTAGTAAACAACTCAAGCAGGAAACTTTGTTAGTTATGCCATTCAGTATCTATAAGAATAAAAAAGATTAACTGCTTTGAAGCAGTACTAATTAAACCAATAATTTTTTTCAGGTTTCTTTATACATACATTGTTTAATGTAATCAACAATTATCAATTACATCCTTAGAGCAGCTATAATGACAGGTTTTACTGGCCTCTTCCTTAGAGTATCACTTCATAAAAATTAATGGTGTGACCCCCAATGCAGATTTTTATGGGAGATAGATATGACATGCCCTCTGAAAACTAGAATGCCTCAGAAAGAAGCATGCCTGGCTAGGCTGCCCCTGTACCTGGAGATGAGGGAGAAGTACTCTGCAGACCAGGATGACATTCTCCTTAGGAAATATTTTAAAACTTATTCTTAATATATGAACAAGTAGGTACTTGAAGCCTTTATGTTTCACACTATACAGCATAGCCTCTATTTTTTTTAATCCTATAAAATGTTTTGGAGAAGGGAATGGCAACCCACTCCAGTATTCTTGACTGGAGAATTCCATGGGCAGAGGAGCCTGATGGGCTACAGTCTACAGGGTCACAAAGAGTCGGACACGACTGAACAACTAATACGCATGAAATGTTTAGGATACACATTTCCAGTCACACTCAGGGACCAAGAATTCAGCATAGTGAACTAGGAGGTATCCCTGGAGATTTATATATAATTTGCAAATCTACAATATCAGCACAAGGAAGTGAACTTAATTAGCTGCATTACAATACTATGATCAAGAATACGACTTAGTACATTACCGCCAATAGTCATGGATCTGGTCAAAGAAGGCTGTAAAAAAGTTTCTTCATCATTAAATTGTTTCTTAAGTTCTTCTACAGATTCCAGATGGAGTTGGAGAAATTCTGCTGTTGCCGCTGACGCTTCTTCTTTAACAGGATCTATCATTCTCTTCAGAAGTCCTAGGTCATCCTTTCGCACTTTCAAGCAAAGCTTCTCCATTTCTCGGATATTGGAGCGGAGTTGCTGTAAAAGAAAAAAAAAATCATTAAAGCTACCATCTCTTAATATAAAATATCTTTACATTCAGAGCCAATCTGTAACAATGGCTTTGAATGGACATGATTACAAGTATTCTCAAGAGCAGACAGTATTAATTAGCACTGTTCTATTTTTTATATCTCTGGCCAAATCCAGCTTCCTTAGAACTCATATCCTCATATTCTGAATTTAGCATTTTTCCTTCATTAAATGTGATTATTACAAAGGTAACAAATATTCTTCATAAAAAATGAAACACTGCAGAAACACATCAAGAAAAACAATGATTTCCTCACTTCATCAAGCCTACCACTTCTTTTAACCCAGTCTTTCTGCATACTTCTCTCTGCTCATACAAATATTAGCATATATAGACCTTCTTTTCACAAAAAGTGAATTGTAGATTATCCAGAATAATCTATAACTGACAAACTTTCACACTGCACCTTAACAATATCATAATGGATATCCTTCCTGGTCAATGACTGTACCATATTTCATAGTACTGATGTAATACAATTTACTCAGTCACTCTTCCAGTGATCAACAGTCTTTCATGTTGTTTCCAGTTTTTAGCTATTACAAACTATGAAACAAATGTCCTAGACTATAAATCCTGATCGCAGGAGACATGAGTTGGATCCCTGGGTCGGGAAGATCCCCTCAAGAAGGGAATGGATACCCACTCCAGTATCCTTTCCAGGATAATCCCAAGGACAGAGGGGCCTGGCAGGCACAGTCCATGGGGTTGCAAAGAATCAGACATGACTGAGGATGCATGCACATAAATCCTAATAAATAGTAACAGTACATATTAGTATTCTAGTATATAGTATTATACTATATTTTGTAGGAATTCAAAGGATAACATGCATTTTTATTTCAAGAGCTATTACCAGTTTTCCCCTGAAAGGCTTAATAATTCACACTACCGCTAATGTCTGAGTTTCCATTTCCCCATATACTGCCAGTACTATGTGTTGTCTCTCTCTTTTATTTAAATTTCTGAGTGAAGTTGCTGGATTTTTATGAAATGCTTTTCTCTCTCTTTTAAAAATCGCCTATTGGCATAATCATAAATTTTTCTCTAATGTGTTGATATATAATGAATTATGGGCAAATTTCATGGTATAGAGCCATTTGAATATTTCTGAGATAGACCCTCCCTGGTCAATACATGCAATTTTTTAATACACTGTGGGGTTCAATTTGCTAATACTTTATTTGGAATTTTAGTACGTGTTGAGTATGTGAATGTGTATATGTGTGCACAGATGCATACATGACCAGTGTGTGTGTCTATACTAACTTCACTAGGTTTAAACTTACTCTAACAGGTAAGTGCTACCTTCACTAGGTTTAAACTCACTCTAACAGGCTGTGCTCCCTTCATAAAATAAACCAGGGAGCTTTTAATCTTTTTCAATGGTCTATACTTGGAAAACATAAAATCCAATTTTTCTTTTACAATTAAACAGAACTTGTAAGAATGATCTATTTATGCATGTGTGCTCAGTAGCTCAATTGTGCCTGACTCTTTGCAACTCCATGGACTATAGCCTGCAAGGCTCCTCTGTCCACGGAATTTCCCAGGCAAGAATACTGGAATGATTTATATATGATGCTTATCTTAAAATTGCAGATCTCTGTTCATATATTTTAAATTATTTTCCCCTAATGTACTTTCATAGACACAAATGCAAATCCTGCATAGTAAAGAGAACAAAAAGTATTGATTCCTTTAATGTTTCAAGTGCCTACTTTCAGTGGGGTGATATAGTCCATATAATTACATTTCACATTATTACACACAGAGAAATCAAAACAAAATTTGTTCAGGATTTAATTATCTACCAGCAAAGCTGAGGTTAAAACCCAGGTATTCTTATAAGTCAGCAACCTTTCCATTAAACTATAAACATAATTCCTAGCTATATGGCACCTTAATACAATCTAAAGTATCTATTGGACTATATTAAAGCCAATTCTGAAAAAAAAAAAAAAAGTTTAGCTACACTAAAGCATCTTGTAAGATTTTCTGGGTGAATCAAAAAGTTGTACCTCTATCCTATCATGACTTTATATTTCTTTTATATCCACTCTTACCATTCCAATGTGAACTGGAAAAACTAAAGATATATGATATTAAGCATTTTATATGTAAAAATCATAGAACTCTAAGGGGCTTATAAGATCATCCATTCAACCTCACAATTTTACAGTACGGAAACCAGAGTCCAGTTGAACACAGTGGCAGAATTAGGATTAGGTCCAGTTCTCAAGCCCTGGAACAATATTGTTCACTACATACCATCTCTTGGCTGTGTGATTCTTTTCTACACTACAGTTACAAAGCTTGGTTAAATGCTACATGGTTCACAGAAGTACATTAGGTAATATTAGTTTGGAGAAGCTTTAAGAAGTTTCTGCAGCTAATGAGCATTTGCCTGTGACATATTCTCCCTCTTCTATAGAATTTGTACAATGTTATATCCCCAGCCAAAAATACAGTGTCAGACTTTAAGAATTCTGTTACTATGGGTGAAGGGAAAATGTTAAGGGGGACGGACATCTTTAAAAATCCAGTATGACTGGGTAAAGTGTGCTGTAAGTTCATAATTTTAAGACAGTTGTTTAAAAAAAAAAAGAATGAAAAGAAAGGCATGTGAATAAGGATGAACACAAAAGAGTGATGCGAAAGGAGAAGAAGCATGTATGTAAGAGCCCAGAATGAGCGGAGGCTGGTGAAAAATGTTAAGAACGATAAAAAAGATTTTAAAAACATGTAGAGCAAGAGGAACAAGAAAGAAGGCTTAGGCCTACTGCTTGGGGCAGATGGTATAATGTTAGCAGATGATACAGAGAAAGCAGAACTACTTAACTCCTATTTTGCTTTTGATTCTCCATTAAGAAGAATATTCAAAACTGAAAAGGGCATAAGAAACATGCTCAAAGGAAACCTGAAACATCTCACTGTAAGGATCTACACAGGCTTCATGACAGAGATGAGATTTGAGCCATTCTTGATGACTAATATTAAAAAAGAAAATAAATCAGAAAAAGATAAAGGTAGAGTGGAAATACTGTATTTCATCAATTTTAGGGCACATCTTTCCAACATCTCTGAAACTGGAATATATCTTAAAAAGAGATTTTTTTTTTTAAAAAAAGCATATTTAACTGGCAGCACTTTATGCCTCTTAGAGGAAAATACTGGTCTATCTTACAAGCAATGGTGCCTCAGATTTAATTTCCTCCCTGAGGTTCTACAGTACCTATACCAATCAGAGTAAAAGGATAGATACCAAATGTATTTTTTAAAAAGGGGGGAGGCAGGCAGGAATCCTAAATCCTGACTAATCAGCTCACAAATATTTCAAGTCAAAATTTAAGTTTAAATTCCTCTAAACTCATAATAACCTAAAAAGAATTTATCTCCTAATTGCATTCATTTTAGAGTCTACTCTTCTTTCTCTCCCTTAAGATACCTGGCCTTGCTTCTGTCTAATCTTTTCTTTTTTTCCTAGCTTTTATCTACTACCCTAATTTCTCCCTATATCTTCCTCATTCCCTCTCTTTTCTACAACTTTTCCCTTGTAATTTTTCCTTAAAAAAATTAAAAAGTAGCTCAAGTATCCTGTATTTCTCCTAGTAGTAATAAAATCATGAAAGCCATATTTTACTTCTACCAGTTCCATTACTGACTTTCTTTGCATTTATGCTACCTATGGAACTGGGACAGACTCTCTGTAGAGCAGTTTCTTTCCAAATGTGGTCTGACATCTACTGAATCAGAATCTTTAAAGTGAGTCCCAGAAATCTGTGTTCTCAACAAGCTCTGCATCATCACTGCTGACCAAGTTTCTATAAAAGCCAACTTAATGTTCTTCATTGAATTATTAGAGTAATAACAATTTCAACTTTTCACTTAGTTTCAAAATTTGATCACAAAATCTTTCTTATTCTTAATGATTTCTTATTCCAAAGAATAAAACCGTTAAACCTATTCTTTTGGTTTGGCCAACCCCAAAACCTGCAGTTTCAAAACATAACAACACATAGACTTCTGTCTCTGCAGAGTTTGTCGAATAGAGTACTGAAGAGGAAAGAGCTGTACAGAAAAAGAATGCTGGAGATATGAAGAAGGGTAACCCTCAAGCATTTGGCAAAGAACTGATTAGAACATGTATGTGGGAAAACCATCCAAGGCTGGAGAAAAATACCATCTAAAAAGATTAGAAGGAACAGTGCTCAGCACTCATTCAAAGCTGGAAAGTGTCCCACCAGATAAACTGGAAAAACTCTTAATTCATAGGGCATTGGGTGGAATACTCAGAAAGGTTTTTACTTCAGTCATAGGAAAATAAGTAGCCCTAGACCAAGCACTGTTCCAGTCAAGCTTATAATAGATTATAAAGTAAGGATCATTTTGATCCAAAAGGATCAAACTCTTTCCAAGTAACCTAACTATGTGCTATAACAAAGCTCAGAGGAGTTACAGGAATATAAAATTATCTAGCATCCAGTCATACAAAGGTAACCCAAGCAAAGACTACTATATATACAAAGAGGGAGAAAAATATGGCCAATAAAGAAGATAATAATCAGGTGAAACTGATCCAGAAATTACAATTAGCAGAGAAGCATATAAAAAGTATTATAATTGTATGCTATATGTTGAAAAAGTTAAGTAGAGAAATGGAAGATATTAAACCCAAATCAAAATTCTAGAGTAGAAAATTATAAGAAGAGATGAAAAATACATTGAATGGATTAACAGTAGATTAGACATGGCTGCTGATAATACTAGTGAACATGAAGGCATAGAAATAGAAAATATATAAAATGAAACACACAGAGAAAAGAGGATGCAAAAAATTTAAAAGAGCATCAGTGAGCTGTGAGCTAACTTCAAGTAGCATAGTATATATATAATTAGAGTCCCTGAAGGAGAGCAGAGATAGGAAGGGACAGAAAACTATTTTAAGACATAATGGCCAAACAATTTCCAAATTTGATGCAAACAATAAACGAGGAGATGCAAGAAGCTCAACAAATTTGAAGCACAAGAAAAATGAAGAAAACTCTACCAAGGCTCATTATAATCAAAGTGCTCAAAACCACTGATAAAATGAATGCTGTAAAAGTACTGAGAGAAAAGACACATATTACATATAGAGGAATAAAGATAAAAATAAAAACAGATTTCTCATGCAACTGAAAAGAAGTTGAACAACATCTTTGAAGTACTGAAGGAAAAACACAATGCAGAATTCTATATACAGCAAAATTCCTTTTGAAGACAAAGGCCAGATGAAGACTCTTCAGATATATACACAAAGGAATTTAACAACAGCAAAACTGCACTCTAAAAAATGTTAAAGGAAGCCTTTCAGGCAAAAGGAAAATTATACCATATAAAAATATGGGTTTAGTTTTGGCCACAGCAATCAGAGCAGAAAAAGAAATAAAAGGAATCCAGATGGAAAAGAAGAAGTAAAACTCTCACTGTTTGCAGATGACACGGTATTCTACACAGAAAACTCTAAAGACTCCACCAGAGAATTACTAGAGCTAATCAATGAATATAGTAAAGCTGCAGGATATAAAATCACACACAGAAATCCCTTGCATTCCTATACACTAATAATGAGAAAATAGAGAAATTAAGGAAACAATTCCATTCAACACTGCAACGAAATGAATAAAATACTTAGTAATATATCTACCTAGAGAAACAAAAGAGCTATATATAGAAAACTATAAAACACTGATGAAAGAAATCAAAGAAGACACTAATAGATGGAGAAATATACCATGTTCATGGATTGGAAGAATCAATATAGTGAAAATGAGTATACTACCCAAAGCAATTTACAAATTCAATGCAATCCCTATCAAGCTACCAATGGAATTTTTCACAGAACTGGAACAAATAATTTCACAATTTGTATGGAAATACAAAAAAAACTGGAATAGCCAAAGCAATCTTGAGAAAGAAGAATAGAACTGGAGGAATCAACCTGCCTGACTTCAGGCCCTACTACAAAGCCACAGTCATCAAGACAGTATGGTACTGGCACAAAGACAGAAATATAGATCAATGGAACAAAATAGAAAGCCCAGAGATAAATCCACACACCTATGGACACCTTATTTTGACAACGGAGGCAAGAATATACAATGGAGAAAAGACAATCTCTTTAACAAGTAGTGCTGGGAAAACTGATCAACCACTTGTAAAAGAATGAAACTAGAACACTTTCTAACACCATACACAAAAATAAACTCAAAATGGTTTAAAGATCTAAATGTAAGACCACAAAACTCCTAGAGGAGAACATAGGCAAAACACTCTCCGACATAAATCACAGCAGGATCCTCTATGACCCACCTCCCAGAGTTATGGAAACAAACGCAAAAATGAACAAATGGGATCTAATTAAAATTAAAAGCTTCTGCAAAACAAAGGAAAATATAAGCAAGGTGAAAAGACAGCCTTCAGAATGGGAGAAAATAACAGCAAGTGAAGCAACTGACAAAGAATTAATCTCAAAAATATACAAGCAACTCCTGAAGCTCAATTCCAGAAAAATAAATGACCCAATCAAAAAATGGGCCAAAGACCTAAACAGACATTTCTCCAAAGAAGACATACATAGGGCTAAAAAACACATGAAAAGATGCTCAACCTCACTCATTATCAGAGACATGCAAATCAAAACCACAATGAGGTACCATTTCAATCCAGTCTGAATGGCTGCTATCCAAAAGTCTACAAGCAATAAATGCTGGAGAGGGTGTGGAGAAAAGGGAACCCTCTTACACTGTTGGTGGGAATGCAAACTAGTACAGCCACTATGGAGAACAGTGTGGAGATTCCTTAAAAAATTGCAAATAGAACTGCCATACGACCCAGCAATCCCACTGCTGGGCATACACACCAAGGAAATCCAGAATTGAAAGAGACACGTGTACCCCAATGTTCATCGCAACACTGTTTATAATAGCCAGGACATGGAAGTAACCTAGATGTCCATCAGCAGATGAATGGATAAGAAAGCTGTGGTACATATACACAATGCAGTATTACTCAGCCATTAAAAAGAATACATTTGAATCAGTTCTAATGAGGTGGATGAAACTGGAGTCTATTACACAGAGTGAAGTAAGCCAGAAAGAAAAACACCAATACAGTACACTAACGCATATATATGGAATTTAGAAAGATTTTAACAATAACCCTGTATGAGAGACAGCAAAAGAGACACAGGTGTATAGAACAGTCTTTTGGACTCTGTGGGAGAGGATGAGGGTGGGATGATTTGGGAGAATGGCATTGAAACATGTATAACATCATATGTGAAACAAATCGCCAGTCCAGGCTTGATGCATGATACAGGATGCTCAGGGCTGATGCACTGGGATGACCCAGAGGGATGCTATGGGGAGGGAAGTGGGAGGGGGGTTCAGGATGGGGAACACGTGTACACCCATGGCGGTTTCATACTGATGTATGGCAAAACCAATACAATATTTTAAAGTAATTAGCCTCCAATTAAAATAAATAAATTTATATAAAAAAATAAAAAATTAAATAAAAATATGGGTTTACATAAAGGCATTAAGCACACAAAAAGTTGAAATAACAGAAGTAAATAAATAAGATTCCCCACTCCCACTTAATATCTAAATCACTTGAAAAAGATAACTGTTTAAACATTATGAAATAAATAACACATGTATCAGTATAAGTAAAATATATGACAACAGCAGCATAAAGACTGGGAGGGAAGGCCGTTATTTAAAAATCTACAAACATTAAATGTTAGAGAGGATGTGGAGAAAAGAGAACTTGCCTACACTGTTAATGGGAATGTAAATTGGTGCAGCCACTATGGAGAACAATATGGAGATTCAGTTTCTGTTTTGTATTGAATTCAGTTCAGTTAAGTTCAGTCGCTCAGTTGTGTCTGACTCCTTGAGACCCCATGAATCGCAGCACGCCAGTCCTCCTTGTCCATCACCAACTCCCGGAGTCCACCCAAACCCATGTCCATCGAGTCAGTGATGCCATCCAACCATCTCATCCTCTGTCGTCCCCGTCTCCTCCTGCCCTCGATCCCTCCCAGCATCAGTCTTTTCCAGTGAGTCAACTCTTCGCATGAGGTGGCCAAAGTATTGGAGTTTCAGCTTCAACATCAGTCCCTCCAATGAACACCAAGGACTGATCTCCTTTAGGATGGACTGGTTGGATCTCCTTGCAGTTCAAGGGACTCTCAAGAGTCTTCTCCCACACCACAGTTCAAAAGCATCAATTCTTCAGCACCCAGCTTTCTTTATAGCCCAACTCTCACATCCATACATGACCACTGGAAAAACCACAGCCTTGACTAGACGTATTGAATTAACTCAGTATATTTCATTCCATTTATTTTCTTTCTTGTCTTGCTAGCTATAACTTTGTTATTTTAGGGTTTATAGTATACTGATATAGTTTATCTTCAAGTAAGATTCTACTACTTAAGAAATTTACAATGTAAACATCATTAGTCAAATGAAATTAAAATGACAATGAGATTCCACTACAGACCTATAAAAAGTGGCTAAAATTAAAAGGTTAACCATAACAAGTGTTGGCAAGCATATGAAGGAACTGGCAGGAGTTTAAAATGCTACAATTATTTTGGAAAACAGCTTGGCAGTTCTTAAAAAGGTAAAGAATATGACCCAGTCATTCTATTCATAAGTATTTATCCAAGAGAAATGAAATTCTTTGTACATACAAAGTCTTATATTCAAACATTCATAGTAGACTTATTTGTAGTAGACAAAAACTAGAAATACCCAAATGTCCATCAACAGATGAATAGATAAACAGACTGTGGTAGATCCATACAATATAGTACCTACTCAACAATAAAAAGTGGTGAAGTTTATTCATGTCGAACTGTTATAGGGTCAGCAGCGTTGGGACCAGGAGGCCAGATAACCATGTCAGCTGCAGCCGTGATGCAGCCAATGTGGCCCCCTTGTCAGGGCCCAAAGAAATGAGTTTAGAGAAACCAAAGAAGATGACTAGAGAGGACTGGAGAAAGAAAAAGGATCTAGAGGAACAGTAAAAATTGGGCAATGCCCCTGCAGAAGTTGATGAAGAAGGAAAAGACATCAATCCTCATATTCCTCAGTATATTTCTTAAGTGCCATGGTATGTTGATCCATCAAAAATGCCTACTTTAAAGTATCAGAGACCACAGCCAGAGAAACAAAAGCAGTATAGGCCCATCCGGAGAATGGTATAAGAGGGGTGTAAAAGAGAATTCCATAATTACTAAATATCAAAAAGGAGCATGTGAAAACTGTAGAGCCATGACACACAAAAAGACTGTTTTGAGAGACCTAGGTGAGTTGGAGCAAAATTTACGGAGACTAATATAGCTCCAGATGAACACGTCCAGCCTCAGCTGATGTTTGACTACGATGGGAAGAGGGATTGGTGGAATGGCTACAATCCAGAATATATGAAAATTGTAGAAGAGTTTATTTGGGGGGGGGCTCCAAAATCACTGCAGATGGTGACTGCAGCCATGAAATTAAAAGACTCTTACTCCTTGGAAGGAAAGTTATGACCAACCTAGACAGTATATTGAAAAGCAGAGATATTACTTTGCCAACAAAGGTCTGTCTAGTCAAGGCTATGGTTTTGCCTGTGGTCATGTATGGATGTGAGAGTTGGACTGTGAAGAAAGCTGAGCACCGAAGAATTGATGCTTTTGAACTGTGGCGTTGGAGAAGACTCTTGAGAGTCCCTTGAACTGCAAGGAGATCCAACCAGTCCATTCTAAAGGAGATCAGTTCTGGGTATTCATTGGAAGGACTGATGCTGAAGCTGAAACTCCAATACTTTGGCCACCTCATGCAAAGAACTGACTCATTGGAAAAGACACTGATGCTGGGAGGGACTGGGGGCAGGAGGAGAAGGGGATAAGAGAGGATGAGACGGCTAGATGGCATCACCGACTCAATGGACATGGTTTGGGTAGACTCTGGGAGTTGGTGATAGACAAGGAGGCCTGGCATGCTGTGGTTCGTGGGGTTGCAAAGAGTTGGACACAACTGAGCGACTGAACTGAACTGAACTGATGCCAAAGTTGACCTAGCAAAGTGAACACTGAAAGCCCAAAAACTCCAAGAAGAATTAGCCTCAGGAAAATTAGTGGAACAGGCTAATTCTCTAAAACATCAGTGGGGAGAAGAAGAAATGAATTCTCAGATGGAAAAAGATCATAACAGTGAAGATGAGGATGAAGATAAATATGCAGATGATATTGACATGCCTGGACAGAATTTTGACTCTAAGAGATGAATTACTGTCGGAATCTCAGGATTCGAGAATATATTGTAAAATATATGTGGAATTTAGATCCAAATTCTGCTTACTATGATCCCCAAACTGGGCAATTAGAGAGAATCCCTATGTGAATGCAGGAAAGAATCCAGATGAAGTCAGCTATGCAGGGGATAACTTCATTAGATACACAGGTGATACCATTTCAATGGCTCAGACTCAACTGTTTGCTTGGGAAGCCTATGACAAGGGGTGTGAAGTGCATCTACAAGCAGATCCTACAAAACTAGAGCTACTGTATGAGTCCTTCAAAGTCAAGAAAGAAGACTTCAAAGAACAGCAGAAAGAAAGCATCCTGGAAAAGTATGGCAGTCAAGAACGCTTGGATGCTCCTCCAGCCAAATTGCTTTTAGCTCAGACTGAAAACTATGTGGAATACTCAAGATATTGGACAGTCATCAAAGGACAGGAGTGGCTGTCACCTGCTCCAAGTACGAGGAAGATCTGAAGATCAACAATCATACACATATCTGGGGATTTTACTGGAAAGAAGGCCGATGGGGATACAAATGCTGTCATTCTTTTTTCAAGTATTCCTATTGTACTGCAGAAGCTGGGAATGAGATTGCTAATTCAGAGGAATGTATTATAAATGATGCAACTGGAGAAGAATCTGTGAAAAAACCCTCAAACCCTCATGGAGATGCATCAGGAAAAACTAAAAGGAGAAAAAGAAAAAAAAAAAGGCACTGAATGCAGAAGAGGTCCGTCTTCTTCACGTCAAGGAGATCATGCAGATTGATGAGAGGAAGCGACCTTACAACAGCATATATGAAACTCAGGAACCACTGAAGAGGAAATGGAGGCCTACAGAATGAAATGTCAGAGGCCAGATGACCCCATGGCCTCCTTCCTTGGACAGTAGTAACTCGTCACTGACAGTGACCCAAGATAGACTCTGCTGATACATTCTTTTAGATTCTTGCTGTTGATTATCGACGGAAAAATCCCTATCTATTCTCGTTAAAGTCAGGAAGCAAGGAGACTGCCTGACTTTAATAAAGCATCCAGAAGTCTCACAGTAAATTCTTTCCTTTACACAGTGAAGAACAAAGAAGAAGAAATAAAGTGGTACATTAAGTGCAGATTAAGATTTTATTTGAGATTTTATATTAGTGATGTGGGAAACGGTCTCAGTTCTCCACCTATCATAAATATCTTCTCAACATTTATTTATTGTTTCAAACTTTATTTCCTCAGTTTTTATGGCCCTTTATGTAGTGTTACAACTCACTGTGAATGCAGTTAGTTACTCTTTCTTGAAACAAGGACTTCATTTTTTTTAATTAGTAGTAACTATAACTGTAGTTATTTGATAATCATTTCTTTTTGCCTTCTGAGATTTTTCTGATCTGAAGCTGATAACCTATCTTGAGCGTTGGGTTACTGGAAGGAAATCTGTAGAACATGTGAATAAGTTTATCCCTGATGTCAATCTGTGTAGTAACAATTCTGTTTTCCACTTGGTTATAAAATTTTGATTTTCAAAACATTTCCTTGTATCTTACACTCAGAACTAAATGTGTTAGCCTTTGAATAGGGAAAAAAAGTTTTTCACCCTTGAGTCAGTGTTGACTGATCAGTCCTAGGTCTTTTACAATTCTGGACGGGGGTATTCAGACACCGAAATCCTCTCCTTTATCACAGAGGATATGGTTTGTGATACTAATTGCTATTTTAATTGTGACTGCCTTTATATAACAATCATGAATATTAGAGTTTTTAAAGATTGTAGAGTATCTGTTGTACCTAATCTTTATAGCCAGCAGGTGTCTTTTGGTAAAATTTGCAAAAAGTGAAACCTGAAGTTGAAGGTGTCTTCAAAATATTACAAGTATAGCCTGTAGGGCTATTAGTAACTGAGAATGACATGATTTTTTAGCTTCTTCTAATAACATTGTGAAGATAATACTGACAGAATGGGATCAGTGAAAACAGCCTGTTTAAAACCCCTGACACAAGTACACTGACTTTGAACAGTTCACTGGCTTTTCCAAACTACCAAAACCCACTAGAATATTGCATTAAGTTAACATCTCAGAAACACTGCTGATGGGAAAGTAACTAAATCAAACTGTCAAGTACTGTGGATATACACTGAATCTAAATTCAGACCAGTATGAAATTAAAACAGTGATGCAAACAGATCTAATTCTTACCTACTTTAAGAATGTCAAATTTTATGTTTTCACATTCCTACCTTAACATAGGCTGGTTCAACATAAAAAGTGATATTAGTGTCTATTTTGTATTTTATTTATCTTTTGTTAATAAAGATATATAATTGAAAATAAAAACAAAAGTGGTGAAGTACTGATACACAATACAACATGGATGAACTTCAAAATATACATGCAAAGTGAAAGTGAAAGAAACCAGACAAAAAAGAAGTATATACTATATGCTTCTATTTATAGAACATTCTAGAAAATTCAAACTAATGCATAGTAACAGAAAGCAGGTCAGTGGTTGCTCGGGTAGTAGGAGTGTATGTGCATGTGGGAGGATGAAGAGGAAGTCAGAAAGAAGGTTACCGGGGGTATAAGGAAACTTGGGAGCAATGGATATATTTTTGTTATCTGGACTGTGGTGAAGGGTTCACGGTATCTTGATTGCGGTGATGGTCTCATGGTGTGTATATATATCAAAACTTATCAAATTGTATATTTTATCAAATGTCAATTATACCTCAAGAAAGCTGTTTGGGAAAAAAAGCAGAAACAAAAGCAAAAACAATATCATATATTATTTATATATGCTGCTGACAAGTGCTCAATTGTGTCCAACTCTCTGCAACCCCATGGACTGCAGCCCTCCAGGCTCCTCTGTCCATGGGATTTTTCCAGGCAAGAATACTGGAGTGGGTTGCTATTTCCTTCTCCAGGTATTTATATACAGTTATATGCAGAAAAATGGCAAATACTTAAAACAAGGGAAAAGATTTCCTTCAGACGCAGACAGGAACAAAGTAAATGGAATCAAGGAAGGGTACACAACTGACTTCAGTGGTATTTCTAAATTTTTCTTTCCAAAAAAAATGGGAAGAAATTGGGCAAAATGTTAAGAGTTGACAAAGTTGAGTGATGAGTATATAAATGTTATATTTTCATTATTTCCTTTCCTACATTTTTGTATATTTGAAGTGTGTGTAACTTCTCAAAATGGTATTTCAATGTTAAATTTGTTGTCAAGAGCTCCTTATTCCTCTGTCAAGATTTTAAGTCCAGAACCATTTCCCAGGGCTACAGAAAGTATGTAAAAATTAACATACCAGGCCTCTGACATTCTACACAAATTGTCTATACCTGAGTGTTTCTGCTAAAAAGCAGACCCATAGTACCCTGATTATTTTATTAGCCACCTATCTGGCATTCTTGCTTCAATCCTTGCTCCCACAGAATCTATCCTTCTCATAATAGTCAAGGTGCTCTTTTAAATCACATCACATTATCATATGCTCAGAACTTTAAGTTACCACATCCTGCAAGGCCTTCCCTAATTAGAGACAGCTGATCTCTCTGACCTCATCTCTTGGGCTCACATCAACCACAGTGACCTCCTTATTACTCCCTGAATATGCCACACATCCTCTCACCTCAGAGTCTTCACATTGGGCTTCCCTTAGCCTTTACTTCCTCCAGGTCTCAGCTCAAATGTCATTAGAAACCTTCCACAACCATCCTTTATACAAAACAACACTCATCATCTCCAGCAATTCTTTGTTCCTTTTAACCAGCTTTTGCTTTTACTTCAAGGTACTTATAATCATCTAAATATTTATTTTAAAAATATGTCTGTTTTCTTCATTCCTACCCCCAACATAAAAATTCAATGAGAAACGAATTTTCTTCTGTTTTGCTCACAGCTGTATCTCCAGTGACTTGAATAGTATCTGTGGTGGTGGTTTAGTGGCTAAGTCATGTCTTGTAACTGCATGGACTGTATCCCACCAGGCTCCTCTGTCCATGGGATTTCCCAGGCAAGAATACTGGAGTGAGTTGCCATTTCCTTCTCCAAGGGATCTTTTCAACCTAGGGACGAACCCTCGTCTCCTGAATTACAGGCGGATTCTTTACTGCTGAGCCACCAGGGAAGCCCTGGAATAGTATCTAGGACATAGTAAACGTTCAAGTGTTTCTGTTCTCCTAATAACCAGGTTCTCCCAATAATCTCCTGAAAATATAATAAATAATAGTATGCCAAGTTCTGAAAATATGCAAAACTATCAAGTTTGATAAATGGTACTATAATCAAGGAAATAAGTTTTTTTTTTAAAGTATACCAACTCAGTAATTAAAATATTTTGCAGTAAGCAAGTAGTAGTAAACTGCAAACTATGGCCAAATTTTCAGTAAAGTAAAGGTGACATCTCTCTCTTTCTAGTTCTGCATCTAAATTTAGTAACTAGTTATGGCTTTTTCCCTTCTTCCAGAAATATCCTGAAATTTCTGTCTGTAGATTAAAAGATATATTTAAATGTATACTTATCTATACTGATAATTGTAAAAAGTAATCATTCTGAGTTAATTAAAATTCTGAAAAATGGCTAATTATGTATGTAATGATTAAAACAAGAGAAGCTATGCATATATTTGCCTTTGTTAAATATTGATTTAAGGATTTCTAATGTGTTTTTACAACATGTAATTTTGAGAGCAAATTGTACACAGCAGAAAACATTTGGTATCATAATAATTAATCTAATTTCTTTACAAACATAAAGCACAAGTCCACTGGGAAACATTTAAACAACTTAGAGTAAACACATTCTAGATGTCATACAATTTATTATTAAGGACCCCAGAGCCATACTATTTAATTAAAGTAAATCTGGACTATCCCTTGCTTGTATTACCTAACTATTACATTAAGGTATTAATAGTAGTTAATGACTTCACACATATTTCAATATCAAAAGGCACCAAAAAAGATTACATATAGCTTAAAATATATTACATGAACCACCTAAAGGAATAAAAACCAAAGGAGAAAAGGGCCTCCATTCATTTACTCAACAAATATCTAATGAAGACCTACTATCTATGTATTAAGTGCAGTATTCCTGAGAATACTCCTGGATTAGTCTATCCACCTGAGTTAATATTAAAAACAATTCCCCTGTCTTTCAACTTATGACAGTCTTGTGCTTTAGACAAACACCAGTTTCTATGTTCTTCAGCCTTCTTTAATCTGAAAAATGAGAATAATATTGCCCTTATCCAGCACCCCAATAGCTGACATTCTATCGCTTATTGGTCTCCAGAATATATTTGACAATTAGTCACATACTGACTTATGATACTTCTTTTCCTAAAGCTTTAAATTATTTAGTATAATTGGCCATAAGATCTATATATGAAAATTAACTCTATTTCTATATATACCACCAAAAGTTAGAAAACATAATTTAAAAGGACAATGTTTCATACCTCCCTCAAACACAAAGACACATCCTAAAACAATAAAGTATTTAAGAACAAATTAATGAAGTAGATTGAAATAGACAAAATTAAGTGTAAGTCCTGTATTCCAGTCATTTGTTGCTGCATAACAAATTCCTCCAAATTCCTCCTGCCTAAAACCACCACTTAATTTTGCTAATGACTTTGCAGACCAGACATTGAAGAAATCAGCTGAAGAGTTCTTCCCTGGGATCACTCATGTAATTGAGTCAGGCATTGGCTGAAGTTGTATTCATTTGAAGGCTCAACTGCACTGATGTCCAAGATGGCTCACTCATGTGGCTAGCACTTGAGGCTAGAAATTCCTAAGAGCTCAGTTGTGGCTGTGGATATCTCCTGCATGGAGGTCTTCAGATATATGGAAATTAGCATATGGCTAATTTCCTCCAGTGCAAGCATCCTCAGAGAACCACTGGGAGCTATTTGGCTTTTTCTAACCTAGCCTCACAAGTCTAGTGGCATTACTTCTGCCACAGCTCAGATTCAAAGGGAGGGGAATGAGACTCCACCTATTGGTGGGGAGCAACAAGGACATACTGTAGAAGACCATGTAGGATGATAAAAACCTATGTAGATATCTTGATAGATTGTACAATCTACCACAATCTTATGCATAAAACTATAAAGATACACATATAATAAAGAAGTTGTAAACAAGTACAAGAATATCATATATTCATAGGTAGGAAAACAGGACATTGTAAATATGTCAATTTTCTCTAAATAGATGAATAAATCTAATGTGATTCCCATATTTCCAACAAGATTGTGTATAAACTTTGAAAAACAGATTCCAAATTTTATATGGATTACCAAATGGCCAAGCATAGCCAAAACACTCCTGGGAAGGAAAAATAAGGTAACCGTATTGTCCTACTAGATATCAAGCCTTATAACAAGGCTGTCTTAACATAGTATGGACCTTGATGGAGAAATAGACAAATAGAAGAGAAAGACCAGAGACAGACTCATGCATATGGAACTGCAATATGTAAGTAACACTGCAGATATCTGTTAATAATGAAAGACAACTGGTTTTCCAAATGGGATAATATTTTACTTATATCTACCTCATACCAGGTGGATTAACAACTTAAATGTTAAAAGCAAAATATTTAAAATATTCAATAGAAAATATAGGGAAATATCTTCTTGATCTTAGGACACAGAACATTCCCTGAACAAGACAGCAAAAGCATGAACCACAAGAGAAAAGACTGATAAATAAAGACTGACACATTTAAATTAAGAGCTCCTTTTCAACAGACATTGTAACAAAAGTAAAAAGATAGTTCTTACTGTACAAATCTAATAATGATAAATCTTGAAAATTCATAGTAACTGTTCATTAAATTGTTTATCTAAAAATGTTTTACACAAACTAGCAAAGAACAAGCCTATACAAAAAATTCAAGGCATATACGAATAAAACTAAGCCAATACCTACATCTAAAAACAGTTTCAATCTCATTATTTTAATGGTACACATAAAACTTCTATGCCAGATGGAGATCAATAATGTAAATATATATATATAGTTTAAAAAAATCAGTAAACAAACACTTTGACCCTACCATTGTCTCAGAAAGTCATAAGTGATTTTTAATAACCTGTTAAACAGTGAAGATGGTAAGAAACAAAAGTCATAATAATCTCATTGACATTAACATGCACAGTACCATTCCATAAACTCTGAATCTTGCTGAGCAGCTGGCATTCTGAGATACACAATTAGTGGAGACATAGTCACTGATATTAGGGCTATAATCTAGGCAACAAGAAATACTGATAAAATACATATATATGAAAGGCAAGTCAAATTTCCACCTAAGTTTCAAATCAATCTTTTTTTCTGTACCTTCACCATTTCTGTAACCACTCCCAAATAATCTCTTGCACTGATTATATTCTATCCCAATCTACTGAGTATACTGCAGCCATAGTAACATTTTTTGAAATGTAAGAGGACTAAAGATGCCTTTTTTGATGAGACTTCAAATTCAGAAACATTTGACACAGGGCTAAAATAGAGAGGGGGCAGGACTCACATGACTGAACAATGGAAGCACAGAATTCACCTACGCTGCTTCTGTAATTAGGAAATAAGTGCCTCCTTACCCTAGGAGGAAAACAAGGATTCTTCTTCAGAAAACTAAACCACAACAACCTCCAGACACTGATACTTGGAGGTTGCTCCAAGGAAAATGCCAGCCTATCAAAGAATATTTAAGTGAAGTCCACCAGGAGACAAGCAATCAGCTCTTTAATGTCTCAGAAAAGCAGAAAGAATTGTTATGTCCAAAGGTAAAATGCTATAAAAAATAATAAGATAAAGTTCTTGGGAAATAAATGTCATAATAGTAGAAGCAAAGAATTCAGTAGAAAGAATTGAAAATAAAGCTGAGGAAATCTCTCAGAAAAGAGAATAGAAAATTAGAAAAGCAATCCAAGAGTCTTCCATTCAACTGAATAGAGATCAGCAAACTTTTTCTGCAAAGGATTGGACAGTAAATAGTTTAGGCTTTGCCAGCCATATGATCTCTTGATGCAACCATTCAATTCTGCTGTTGTAGTATGAAAGCAGCCAAATATAGTACATAAATAAATGGGGCCCACAGCAGGCAAGATTTGGCCTGTGAGCTATAGTTTGCTGACCCTTGTGGTAAAAGGATATTTTAAGAAGAGAGGACAAAAGAAAACACAGAGGAATAAATAATCAATAAGCAAGAAAAATTCCCAAGGGCTTCCTTGGTAGTCCAGTGGTTAAGAATCCATCTGTCAATGCAGGGAACACAGGTTTAATCCCTGATCCAGAAAGATCACACATGCTGTGAGACAACTAAGCCCATGCACCACAAACACTGAACCTGCACTCTAGAGCCCACAAGCTGCAACAACTGAAGCCTGCATGCCCTAACCCCATGCTCCAACACAAGAGAAGCCGCTGCAATAAGAAACCAACACAGTGCAACTAGAGTGGCCCCTGATTACCATAACTAGAGAAAGCCCTAGAGCAGCAATGAAGACCCAGTGCAGCCAAAAATAAGTAAATAATTTTTTAAAAATATATTTTATGAAAAGGAAAGAAAAATTCACAGAATTAAAATCATGAGTTTTTAAAATGAAAGTGTCCAATACAAAGCATATCACATTATCAAATTTCAGAACTCTAAGGTAAACAGATCACAAAAGTTCCCTAAAGGAAAAAAAACTTGGTCCTATACAAAGAATGGGAAACTAGATGACATTTACTTTTTAAGAGCAACAGTAAATTAGAAAGCCTTCAAAACTGAAAGAGAATTCTATACCTACTGAAATTAGCAATCACATGTGAGGGGAAAATATCGGTATTTATCAGACACATAATAAATTAAAAT
The DNA here is from genome assembly GCF_014754425.2 of Oryx dammah. NCBI lineage: Eukaryota > Metazoa > Chordata > Mammalia > Artiodactyla > Bovidae > Oryx > Oryx dammah. Next base: position 63,839,971 of record NW_024070185.1, on the reverse strand, counting down.
TTTACCTCTAAGGTACCCTTATTTGAGAGCTATTGAAAGATATATTCCAACAGAACAATGGAGTAAGCCAAAAATGAGGAAGACGTGATATCCAGAAAAAACAGGAACCCAACACGGGAACAACTGAGGGAAGTCCCAGAACAACAGCTGTGCAACAAACCTAGAAAATGAGTTCAGATTGGAAATGGAAGAAGGGTTTCAGGAGAGAGTCTTTAGGATAGAGAATTGAAGTGACATATTTGAGCATATGAAAAATATTGACAGCATTCTGGCAGAGATGTGGAGCAAGATGATATGGGTGGGAGGTGGGAGGGGGGTTCATGTTTGGGAACTCATGTACACCCGTGGTGGATTCATGTCAATGTATGGCAAAACCAATGCAGTATTGTAAAGTAAAATAAAGTAAAAATAAAAATTTAAATAAAAAAATAAAACATTAGCTACAACAAACAAAAAAAAATTAACTAAAAATATACAAAAAACAGGATATTTTTTTAAATGAAAAGATTATTAACTCCAAAAGAAGCAAAAGGACAGTTAACATCATACTTAACAATAAAGAGGACAAAGTATTTCCTCTAAGGTCAGAAACAAGACAAGAATGTCCACTCTTAGCACTTTTATTCAACATAGTATTGGAAGTTCCAGCCACAGCAATCAGATGAGAAAAAGAAATAAAAGGAATCCAAACTGAAAAGAAAGTAGTAAAACTGTCACTGTTTGCAGGTGACATGATACTTAGAAAATCCTAAACATACCACCAGAAAACTACTAGAGCTCAATGAATTCGGTAAATTTGCAGGATGCAAAATTAATATACAGAAATCTGTTGCATTTCTATATATTAACAACAAAGTAATCAGAAAAAGTAATTAAGTAAATAATCCATTCACCACTGCATCAAAAAGAATAAAATATCTAGGACTAAACCTACCTAAGGAGGTAAAAGACCTATACCTGGAACACTATAAAACACTAATGAAAGAAATGAAGATGACACAAACAGACGGAGAGATATACCATGTACATGGATTGGAAGAGTTAATATTCTTAAAATGACATACTCTCCAAAGCAATCTATATATTCAATGCAAACCCTACCAATATGCCAAGGGCATTTTTCACAGTACTAGAACAAATAATTTTTAAGTTTGTATGGAAACAAAAAAGATCCTAAATGGCCAAAACAATCTTGAGAAAGAACAGAGCTGGAGGAATCATGCTCCCTGACTTCTGACTATACTACAAAGCTACAGTAATCAAAACAGTATGGTATTGGCACAAAAACAGACACATAGATAAGTGGCACAGAACAGAGAGCTGAGAAATAAATCCACCTACTCATGGTCAATAAATCTACAACAAGAGGCTAGAATATATGATGGAAAAAAGTCATCTCTCCAGTAAGTAGTGGTGGGACAGTTACATATAAAAGAATGCAATTAGAAAATTCTCTAAAACCATATACCAAAATAAACTCAAAATGGATTAAAGACTTAAATGTAAGACCAGAAACCATAAAGCTTCTAGAAGAAAACACAGGCAGAACACTCTGACATAAATCTTAGCAATATTTCTTTTGGATCTGTCTCCTAAAGAAAAGGAAATAGAAGCAAAAATGAACAAATGGGACCTAATCAAACTTAAAAGCTTTTGCACAGCAAAAGAAACCACTGGCAAAACAAAAAGACAACCAACTGGATGGGAGAAAACGTGTGCTAATGATGTGACCAATAAGGGGTTTATACCCAAAGTATATAAACGACTTGTATAACTCAACAGCAAAAACAACAAACAACCCAACTAAAAAAATGTGCAGAAGACCTAAGCAGACTCACAGATATAGAGAACAAATTGATGATTATCATTAAGGACAGGGAAAAGAGGTGGGGCAAGATAGGGGTAGGCAACTAAGAGATACAATCTACTTCGCAGAAAATAGATAAGCTACAAGGATAAATATATCCTTGTACAATACAGAGAATATAGCCAATATTTTATAATAACTAGAAATGGAATATAACCTTTAAAAATTGTGAATCACTATGTTATATATCTATAACTTATATAATACCATATATGAACTATATCTCAATTAAAAATAAATACTAAACACATTCTATATTAGAGTAAAACAAAGCAAAAGTCTGTACTGTTTATCACTATTTGGCTTAGCAAGAAACAATGTCCTTATAATCAAAACAATGAGATATCAATCACTCATTTAACCAAACTTATAATAATATAAATATGGGGGAAGGAAATAGGAGAGTAGGCTTGAAAGCTAGATCTGCACCTCATATAGCAAGAAGTGAAGAGGCTATGTCTAAACCCGATTAAGAAATAACAGTCTACACATGGTATTTAGGAATAAAGAGCTAAATACCAAGGAACATGGCCAAAAGGATTAAAAGTAGTTTCTTAAAAGAAGGACCTGGATATGTAGAAGGGTAGGTGCTGTGTCTTTTTACTTGGCTTTTAACTATGCAAATATATGAATTTCAGAAATTAATTTAAAATAATTAACATTTATCAAAAAGCCAATAATTGGCAAATAATATTTACAACACTATATTACTGCATCAGTCTTATAAAAAGATCAATTATCTTAAAATTATAAGGACTTCTGACAGAAGACAACAACATAATATATGCAAGGGACGTGAACAGACAATTCATTTTTAAAAAATTTACTATCCAAGGTTCATATAAAAAGTTTCACCTTTCAAAGCAATGAAAGAAAAAGTCCAGATTAAAACAACAAAGCAGCATTATTTTAACCTACTAATTAGCAAAAATTTAAGGAATGAGTAGTATTAATGTTATAAAATGGATTCATAGTGAAAGTGTAAGTTAATATAACATTTCTGGAGAAAATTTTGGTAATATTATTCAAAACCTTAAAAAGATGACTGACATCTGATTCAATAATTCCTGCTAAAAATGAATCTTTAAGGAAATAGTTACAAATACAATAAAAGGATTCAGCTACAGGGTATTTATTTTAGCAAAATTTCCTTAGGACTGTATTTTTCATATCAATTTACCTGAAACAATAAAATAGCCATACCTGAACTGTACGTCCTGCATTGATATGCTCTTCATGCAACTTGTCCCATACTCTGCACCTCTGATACTGTACGAAAGAAAAGGAAAGGTAATGAATTTTTTAAATCACTAAGTGATTATTCCCAGTTTACCACAAAAATCTCCACTCACCCACCGAAACTTAAACATGCAAGCTAAAAAACTTACTTAGTAGTGGGAATTAACTGTCCAAAGACCATACAGATAGGAAGTTTTCAAAAACATTACACACAAAATTCTGGCAAACGGTAAAACAAATAAAAACCACTAAATATTATTTACTTTCTTTTACTGAAAAAGAGTATGTATTTTGTCTATAATGCATACTCCTTGGAGGTGAAAAAAATAAAGATTGAGAATGTAAAAAAATGTGAAAAAAATGAAAAGATTAACAGCATTCATCAGATATTCTTACTATACATGAAGATTTTGAAATGTCTGTTAATGATAGAGTCAACTACTGAAAACTAAAATCTCATTTGAGAAAAAGGAACATTGATATCACAGACTAGAAAGTATGTAAAAATGAGAATGAACATTTTATATATTTTAGCTTTTCACCTAGATTATGTTTAGTTTTCAGAGTTTCATCTAAGAAATTTAATGAACATAATGGAAAATTTTTCATTTGAGAAGAACCATAGCAAAATGTGGTAACATGACAATATTTACACAAAATATAAACAATGTCAAATATCATATTATTTTTCATTGAAATTTTAAAAATCCAAATAATTAAGATGTCAGTAGATGTGAATAATGACATTAAACATATTTTTGGTATACCACCCACACACACACACATACACGTACACACACACACACACACAAAATCATCCTAGAAATATTCTGAAAACACATAAACATGAAAATGTCCCATATATACATAGAAGGCCTAATAGATTATAAGAGTAGAGCACTAAAATTTTTTCAAGGGTATTTGTATATTCTCTATTGTTTACAACACAGCAAAAAAAAAAAACTCTTGATAACTCCTGAATTTTTTTTACATCATCTAAGAACAGTAGCTATTAAGCTTAAAAATAACTAGAGTATATTGAAAATATATTTGCCAAACATAAACTTAAAACCACTACCCAATCAAATAAATTTAAAATTTACTGCTTTCACCTCTAATAATAATTGAATGATGCCAGCAGATTCAGTATAAATGTTCATTTAGATAGTGTTATATTAATAAAAAGAAGGGAATGGAAGCCAAAGGTACAATCTGAAAACAAGTCACTTTAAAATTTATTACTTAATACTAATCTGTCATGATATTTTTAATAAAAATTAATGTTAAGGAAACAGAGAATCCAGAGAAGTCAGGGCTGCAAGAATTCATGGAGCAGAGTATCAGAGAAGAAAAAGCTGCATGTGAGGATATAACTGCATTAACAGGAGAGGACCATACAGAGAGAGAGTTTCAGAGATCCACAGGGTTTTGCTTTTGAGTCTTCAGCTGAGTACAGAGCAGCACAAGCACATAAGGAAACTACCTGAAGACAGAAAAAGAATCACTGAAAAAGACCAGGTAGGCTCATCACTCCAAATCACACAAGCCCAAAAACAGTTCATGTGACCACCAGTCAGAGTAGAAAAATCTCTCAACATACTGGAATCAGGCAGAGTACTCCAAAGTACTGTACTGTGTGGGGGAAAGTTAGGCCTGGAACAAAGTCTGTTCTGATCCTCTGCAAGCTTAAAAGAGCCTCAAAAGGATCACTGTTCCTAAATAACTTAGTTGTATCTCAGAATAAATAAAGTTCAAAAGTACTCAAAGAAATTTTGGAATATTCAGTATCCAACAAATTCAGAATGTCTGGCATCCAATAAAAAATTACCATGCATGCAAAAAAAAGGCAGGGAAATATGATCTGTAATAAGAAAAACCAATCAACAAAAACAGATTTAGATATGATAGAGATAATGGAATTAACAGATAAAGATATTAAAAGTTATGATATATTCCATGTTTAAGAAAGCTAAAGAAAACTGAAGATACAGAGATATGCAAGATATTTTTTATTCAATTCCTAAAATTAAAAAGATAGCTGAAATGAAAAATGAAATGGATGAACAGAAGGTTAAGACATGCAAAGAAAAGATTAGTAAATTTAAAAATGTAAAACAGAAACCATCCAAAATGAAACAGAAAAAAAAGATGGCCAATAAATGAATATAGTATCAATAATCAAAGGCCAGTTGAAAGCAACATTGAAAATTGAAAGTAACTGGTACGCAGTTGGACTCCCTGAAGGAGAGAAAAAATATGTGAAAAATTAATGAGATACTGGCTGAGATGGTGGAGTAAGAAGACCCTGAGCTCACCTCCTCCCACAGGTGCACCAAAATTACAACTATTTTCAGAGCAAGTACGGATAAGAACAACTTAAAGACTACCAGAAGAGATTTTCCACAACTAAAGATGTAAAGAAGGAACCATATAGTTTATGGACAAAAGATACAGACTTTCAATCATAAGATATATAAGAGCTAGGGAGATAACATATAACATGATTAAGATAATTACCACTGCTGTATGTTACATACAAAAGTTGTTAAACAGAGAGTAAATCCTAGTCTGTTTTTTTTCTTTTATTTTGTATCTGTATGAGATGATGGACATTCATTATTTCTTTGTGATAATCATTTCATGATGTATGTAAGTCAAATCATTATGTTCTACACCTTAAACAGTTCTGCATGTCAGTTGTATCTCAACAAGAAAGGAAAAAAGAAAAATGAATGGCCAAAGCTTTTCCAAATTTGGTAAAAACTATAAACCCACAGATCCAAGAAACTCAAGGAATACCATAAATAAGAAAATGAAGAAAATTATACTAATGCATATCATAACAAAAGTACTTACAATAAGTGATAGTAAAATCTAAAAAAGAGTAAGAGGAAAAAGGATGTGAAGTACAGAGGAACACAGATAAGAATTATAGAAGACTTCTTGTGAGAAACAGTGCAAACCAGAAATCACTGAAGCAACATCTTGAAAGTACTAAAACAATCTAAAAGTCAACCTAGAATTCTATACCCAGAGAAAATATTTTTTTTCAAGTGAAAGCAAAATAAGATTTTTTTCCAAACACAAAAAAGCAAGCAGAATTCATTATCATCAGCAAAACTGCACTACAAGAAATGTGAAAGGAAGTCCTTCAGGTTGATGAGAAAATGATACCAGACAGAAACCTGGCTCTACAAAAAAGTGAGAGCACTGAAAATGGTAAATTCAGTTCAGTTCAGTTCAGTTGCTCAGTCGTGTCCTACTCTTTGCAACCCCATGAATCACAGCACGCCAGGCCTCCCTGTCCATCACCAACTCCCGGAGTTCACTCAAACTCATGTCAATTATGCCATCCAGCCATCTCATCCTCTGTCGTCCCCTTCTCCTCTTGCCCCCAATTCCCTCCCAGCATCAGAGTCTTTTCCAATGAGTCAACTCTTCACATGAGGTGGCCAAAGTATCGGAGTTTCAGCTTTAGCATTAGTCCTTCCAAAGAACACCCAGGACTGACCTCCTTTAGAATGGACTAGTTGGATCTCCTTGCAGTTCAAGGGACTCTCAAGAGTCTTCTCCAACACCACAGTTCAAAAGCATCAATTCTTCGGTGCTCAGCTTTCTTCACAGTCCAACTCTCACATCCATACATGACCACTGGAAAAACCACAGCCTTGACTAGACGGACGTAAATTATATTACAATAATACTACATAGACTCTGAGAGAAGAAATTGAAGTGTATTGTCATAAAGTTTTTATATGTGAAGTGATATATATATAACACATCACTTGAAGGTAGACTATCCTAAGTTAAAGATGAATATTCTGAACTGTAAAGCAACCATTTAAAAATAAAAACAGAGGTATAATTAATATGCCAATAAAAGAGAAAAAATAGAATCTTAAGAATATGCAATTAATCCAAAAGGGAGTAAAACATGAAAAAAAGGGGAGAAAGAATAGATGGAACAAATAGACAAAAAGAGCAAGATAGCAGATTTAAAGACAACCATTTGATAAACATCTATTCATCATAAAACTTATCAGAAACTTAAAAAAGAAGTTAATATCCTCAACCTCATAGAAACATCTGCAAAAACTCTACAGTTAACATCATGCTTGGTGGTAAAAGATCATTCCCTAATATTGGGAACAAGGTAAGGACTTCTGATCTTGCACTGGAGGCCATAACCAGGACAATAAGGTAAGAAAGGAAGTGAGAGAAGAAAGCAAAGGAGGGAAGGAAGGAAGGGAGGAGGAGAGGGGAAAGAGGAAACAGAAGAGAGAAAAGAAAGAAAAAACCCAAGGCGAAACACACCAAGACACATATTAATCAAATTAACAAAGATCAAACACAAAGAACAACTATTAAAAGCAGCAAGGGAAAAACAACAAATAACACACAAGGGGATTCCCATAAGGATAACAGCTGATCTCTCAATAGAAACTCTTCAGGCCAGGAGGGAATGGCAAGACATACTTAAAGTGATGAAAGAAAATAACCTACAGCCCAGATTACTGTGCCCAGCAAGGATCTCATTCAAATAGGAAGGAGAAATCAAAAGCTTTACAGACAAGCAAAAGCTGAGAGAATTCAGCACCACCAAACCAGCTCTCCAACAAATTCTAAAGGATATTCTCTAGACAGGAAACACAAAAAGGGAGTATAAACCCGAACCCAAAATAATAAAGTAAATGGTAACGGGATCATACTTATCAATAATTACCTTAAACGTAAATGGATTGAATGCCCCAACCAAAAGGCAAAGACTGGCCAAATGGATACAAAAACAAGACCCCTCTATATGCTACTTACAAGAGACCCACCTCAAAACAAGGGACACATACAGACTGAAAGTGAAGGGTTGGAAAAGATATTCCACACAAATAGAGACCAGAAGAAAGCAGGAGTGGCAATACTCATATCCAATAAAATAGACTTTAAAACAAAGGCTGTGAAAAGAGACAAAGAAGGCCACTACATAATGATCAAAGGATCAATCCAAGAAGAAGATATAACAATTATAAATATATATGCACCCAATATAGGAGCACTGCATTATGCAGGACAAATGCTAACAAGTATGAAAGGGGAAATTAACAACAACACAATGATAGTGGGAGACTTTAATACCCCACTCACACCTATGGACAGATCAACTAAACAGAAAATTAACAAGGAAACGCAAACTTTAAATGATACATTAGACCAGTTAGACCTAATTGATATCTATAGGACATTTCACCCCAAAACAATGAATTTCACCTTTTTCTCAAGTGTTCATGGAACCTTCTCCAGGATAGATCACATACTGGGCCATAAATCTAACCTTGATAAATTCAAAAAAATCGAAATCATTCCAAGCATCTTTTCTGACCATAATGCATTAAGATTAGATCTCAATTACAAGAGAAAAACTATTAAAAATTCCAACATATGGAGGCTGAACAACACGCTTCTGAATAACCAACAAATCACAGAAGAAATCAAAAAAGAAATCAAAATACGCATAGAAACTAATGAAAATGAAAACACAACAACCCAAAACCTGTGGGACACTATAAAAGCAGTGCTTAGAGGAAAGTTCATAGCAATACAGGCATACCTCAAGAAACAAGAAAAAAGTCAAATAAATAACCTAACTCTACACCTAAAGCAACTAGAAAAGGAAGAATTGGAGAACCCCAGAGTTAGCAGAAGGAAAGAAATTTTAAAAATTAGGGCAGAAATAAATGCAAAAGAAACAAAAGAGACCATAGCAAAAATCAACAAAGCCAAAAGCTAGTTCTTTGAAAGGATAAATAAAATTGACAGACCATTAGCCAGACTCATCAAGAAGCAAAGAGAGAAAAATCAAATCAATAAAATTAGAAATGAAAATGGAGAGATCACAACAGACAATATAGAAATACAAAGGATCATAAGAGACTGCTCTCAGCAATTATATGCCAATAAAATGGACAACCTGGAAGAAATGGACAAATTCTTAGAAAAGTACAATTTTCCAAAACTGAACCAGGGAGAAATAGAAAATCTTAACAGACCCATCACAAGCACGGAAATTGAAACTGTAATCAGAAATCTTCCAGCAAACAAAAGCCCAGGTCCAGATGGCTTCACAGCTGAATTCTACCAAAAATTTAGAGAAGAGTTAACACCTATCCTACTCAAACTCTTCCAGAAAATTGCAGAGGAAGGTAAACTTCCAAACTCATTCTATGAGGCCACCATCACCCTAATACCAAAACCTGACAAAGATACTACAAAAAAAGAAAACTACAGGCCAATATCACTGATGAACATAGATGCAAAAATCCTCAACAAAATTCTAACAATCAGAATCCAACAACACATTAAAAAGATCATACACCATGACCAAGTGGGCTTTATCCCAGGGATGCAAGGATTCTTCAATATCCGCAAATCAATCAATGTAACTCACCACATTAACAAATTGAAAAATAAAAGCCATATGATTATCTCAATAGATGCAGAGAAGGCCTTTGACAAAATTCAACATCCATTTATAATACAAACTCTCCAGAAAGCAGGAATAGAAGGAACATACTTCAACATAATAAAAGCTATATATGACAAACCCACAGCAAACATTATCCTCAATGGTGAAAAATTGAAAGCATTTCCCCTAAAGTCAGGAATAAGACAAGGGTGCCCACTTTCACCACTACTATTCAACATAGTTCTGGAAGTTTTAGCCACAGCAATCAGAGCAGAAAAAGAAATAAAAGGAATCCAGACTGGAAAAGAAGAAGTAAAACTCTCACTGTTTGCAGATGACATGATCCTCTACATAGAAAACCCTAAAGACTCTACCAAAAAATTACTAGAGCTAATTAATGAATATAGTAAAGTTGCAGGAAATAAAATCAACACACAGAAATCCCTTGCATTCCTATACACTAATAATGAGAAAGTAGAAAAAGAAATTAAGGAAACAATTCCATTCACCATTGCAACAAAAACAACACTTAGGAATATATCTACCTAAAGAAACTAAAGACCTATATATAGAAAACTATAAAACACTGATGAAAGAAATCAAAGAGGATGCTAATAGATGGAGAAATATACCATGTTCATGGATCAGAAGAATCAATATAGTGAAAATGAATATACTACCCAAAGCAATTTACAAATTCAATGCAATCCCTATCAGCTACCAGTGATTTTTTCACAGAACTAGAACAAATAATTTCAAGATTTGTATGGAAATACAAAAAACCTCGAATAGCCAAAGCAATCTTGAGAAAGAAGAATGGAACTGGAGGAATCAACTTGCCTGACTTCAGGCTCTACTACAAAGCCAGCCATCAAGACAGTATGGTATTGGCACAAAGACAGAAATATAGATCAATGGAACAAAATAGAAAGCCCAGAGATAAATCCACACACCTATGGACACCTTATCTTTGACAAAGGAGGCAAGAATATACAATGGAGTAAAGACAATCTCTTTAACAAGTGGTGCTGGGAAAACTGGTCAACCACTTGTAAAAGAATGAAACTAGAACACTTTCTAACACCGCACACAAAGATAAACTCAAAATGGATTAAAGATCTAAATGTAAGATCAGAAACTATAAAACTCCTAGAGGAGAACATAGGCAAAACACTCCGACATAAACCACAGCAGGATCCTCTATGATCCACCTCCCAGAATTCTGGAAATAAAAGCAAAAATGAACAAATGGGACCTAATTAAAATTAAAAGCTTCTGCACAACAAAGGAAAATATAAGCAAAGTGAAAAGACAGCCTTCCGAATGGGAGAAAATAATAGCAAATGAAGCAACTGACAAACAACTAATCTCAAAAATATACAAGCAACTCCTGCAGCTCAATTCCAGAAAAATAAACAACCCAATCAAAAAATGGGCCAAAGGACTAAATAGACATTTCTCCAAAGAAGACATACGGATGGCTAAAAAACACATGAAAAGATGCTCAACATCACTCATTATTAGAGAAATGCAAATCAAAACCACAATGAGGTACCACTTCACACCAGTCAGAATGGCTGCGATCCAAAAATCTGCAAGCAATAAATGCTGGAGAGGGTGTGGAGAGAAGGGAACCCTCCTACACTGTTGGTGGAAATGCAAACTAGTACAGCCACTATGGAGAACAGTGTGGAGATTCCCTAAAAAATTGCAAATAGAACTGCCTTATGACCCAGCAATCCCACTGCTGGGCATACACACTGAGGATACCAGAACAGAAAGAGACACATGTACCCCAATGTTCATCGCAGCACTGTTTATAATAGCCAGGACATGGAAACAACCTAGAGGTCCATCAGCAGATGAATGGATAAGAAAGCTTTGGTACATATACACAATGGAGTATTACTCAGCCATTAAAAAGAATACATTTGAATCAGTTCTGATGAGATGGATGAAACTGGAGCCAATTATACACAGTGAAGTAAGCCAGAAAGAAAAACACCAATACAGTATACTAACACATATATATGGAATTTAGAAAGATGGCAATGATGACCCTGTATGCGAGACAGCAAAAAAGACACAGATGTGTATAGCGGACTTTTGGACTCAGAGGGAGAGGGAGACGGGGAGATGATTTGGGAGAATGGCATTGAAACATGTATAATATCATGTAAGAATCAAATCGCCAGTCTATGTCCGATGCAGGATACGGCATGCTTGGGGCTGGTACACGGGGATGACCCAGAGAGATGTTGTGGGGAGTGGGGTGGGAGGGGGGTTCATGTTTGGGAACACATGTACACCCGTGGTGGATTCATGTCAATGTATGCCAAAACCAATACAGAATTGTAAAGTAAATAAATAAATAAATAATAAATAAAGTTGAAAAAAAAAAAAGAAGTAGGCAGGCAAAGATTAGAAAGGAAAAAATAAAACAGTCTGTCATCATAACTGTCTACATAGAAAATATCAAAGACTCGATTCAAAGAGACGGAAAAGGAATGATGGGCAGATTACCTGTCAAGAGATTTTATAAAACAGTTTGCCTTTGCCAAGGGCTTCTCTTTAGGGCTTCTCTCTAAAAAGTTTTTAAATATAGCAACTTTGGAAGGAAATATTTTCTAGATGCTATTGGATATACACTTTTCACAGAGTGGGCAGAAGGATTTGTCTCAGCACTATTTGCTCTTACGTGGCTTCCAGGCCATTAAGCTTTGCCCCAGTATTTCAAGGTGGGTGGAACTCAGAATGACATCCCCAGTGTGATTCAGATTCCGGTTTTTTCCTCTGCTGGATACTGCAGAGGTATTCTAATAAATACCTTTAACTGCTATGAATAAACTGGACCAAGAAAGAGGAAAAACCACAGAAAAAAATCATAGATATTGTTTTTCAGTCATTTCAGGAAGATGTTTTGTCTCACCACATGCATTCATGTTGTTCTTCATGTGTCTTATGGCCTCATGGTATACCAGTGGAACAGGCACAAGCAGAGAATCCAACATTCACAGAAACAGCCTTTCCCCTAGACTTTCCCAAAAGAGACCAAAGCACATTCTCATCCTGGTGAGAAAAAGCCGTGTCCACCATTCTCATCCTGTTGAACACCTTGTCTCTTTTTGCCCTCTCTTCTAGCTTATCATTTTGGATAACCCTGATTATGAACCCACACCACCATGTGATGAATGCTTCTGCACAGGAGTTTTCTGGCTTCCTGACATTAATCCCTTTGTGCTCTTTGGCAGTGACACCAGGTCTCTCAGTTTTGCTTTGCCTGCTGGGCAAGGAGAACAAATATTCCAAAAGTAGTACCCAGGCTAAGAGTTCTCTCTAGAATGCCTCACCATTTACTTAAACAACTTTATATATTTGTAGGCTCACATTTTATGTCATTTCATCCTCCAGAATATTTTGATTCAAAATTGAAGAACAATGATAATAATCCCGCCTCATACTGCATAGAGTATAAAAACATAAAAGCTAATCATAATTATTAAAAATGATTTTCCAAAATTATATAAGGTTTTCACTATGTGCTCAGTCACTCAGTCATATCTGACCCTTTGCAACCTCATGGACTGTAGCCTGTCAAGCTCCTCTGTCCATGGGGATTCTCCAGGTAAGAATACTAAAGTGGGTAGCCGTTCCCTCCTCCAGGGATCTTCCCAACCCAGGGATCGAACCCAGGTCTCCCACATTGCAGAAGGATTCTTTACCATCTGAGCCACCAGGGAAGCCCAAGTTATTTATTATAGGTTTGGGAAATTTTATGATGATATAACACAGAGAATGTTCAGGATTTAGGAGTTTAGGGTATAAAAGCACTTTAAATCTTATGCTGACACTTAAAAGATTTATTTAAATTTACAGGCACAGTAGGAAAAAAAGATGCTTCAGTTGGAGAGAAAGAGACCAAGAAATACTATGGAGCTGTAAAATTATATGTGGTATCCAAAGGACTGACGTAAGATCAATGTGTTTGTCGTATAATGTATGAAGGGAAGATGATGAGAAAGAAGCAGAGAAAGTAGATGAAAGCTTCTTTTGCTGGATATAAAAGGATATCTCAACGATCTGAATGATCAGAATCCCTTATAGGGAAGATGATGGCTTTATGGAGGATTAACCAGGTAGGATGAGAGTACTGTAGATGATGAAAAGTTTAAGTATTCAATTCAAATAAATTATTAAACTCAATAAAAAAGAAAAAAATCAAAGACTCAAAAAGTAAAGCTACATAATATTAACAGATAGTCCAATGAGCATAAGCCATAAAATTAGGATTACTCATGTAATGATGATAAATAATATCCACTCTACAGTGAGGTTAAAAGTAATTCACCTTACTGTGTCTACCATATATGAAAAATATAAAACTCAAACACAAAAGATCTCAGGAATGTTGTGACTCTCCTAATGATTATAAACAATTAACTGACAGCACCAATGTTGAGTACCTGAAAACAATAACGTACTTGTTAAGTAACTCATTTCTAAGTATCAACTTTGCATTCAGGGATTCTTTATATAATATCGCAATCCTCAGAATAACACTATGAGAAAGATTTTAATGTTACCTTTACAACTCTCTAGAGATCAATCATGGGCATCTGCAGATTGCCCATGAATGGTTAAAATGGTGGTGAACCTGAAGGTCTACTGCACAGTGCTGTGTGGGGATGGTGTATTTGTATCTGACCCAGGTTGGAGTCAACCAGGTAATGTTCCACAGGATGTAACTAAGTTGAGATTTGAACAAAAAAACAAAGTTTGAAAGGTGAGCAAATGGAGTGGATACTGCTAATAAATGTAGGAAAGTCACAGTATTCAATTCTATTTTTTCCATTTTCCTTCTTCACTGGAAAATGAGCATAAAAATAGAACAGTCCATAATAGACAAGACTAAGAGGAAAACAAAAACAAAAAAAGAGTGAGAACAAACTTAAATCATGCTATATTTCAGGCACAACATTAGAAGATTAATATATTTAGCAGCATGGTGATTTCAAGAAAGTAATTTAACCACTCCAAGTCTGCTTCCCCACCTGAAAAAGGAAGACAGTAATAAGGCTAACCTATCGGGATGTTGTGAGATTAAATATGATAAATACAAAAACTCTATATAGCATTCAACAGATAAACACAACAGCTACTGTCTTTACTGTTATTATTATTATTTGCTCACATGTCAAGTAAGTTGTAGAAGAGATTAGTGTCTTGGATGAAGACTGAATAGATGAAACCTTATGTCTCACAACAAAATTCTAAGAAAAAGAAAATAACTCAGACTCTATGTTTGCTACACAATGTTAAACCTAAATTAGGTTTAATTATTAAAGGCTGTCATTCCAAATACCTGCAGAGGAGAAAAGGCTTTAAATGATTTAATGTGTGTTAGGCGGGGGGGATTACAAGAAATAACCCCCTAAAAATTTAGTTAAGTTGGGACCACTGACAAACATTTCTAAAATGCACTGTTTTTACAAAATGTCATTTTTTTGTATTGTCGATTTGCACAGTGATGCTAGATAGATAAGTTAAAGTTATGCTATAACTTGATGCGATTAGGATGCTTTTGGTTGCAAGTAACAGAAAGCTCAAAGTTTAAAGAAATGGCTTTACTAATAAAGATATTTATTACCTCACATAAATAGCACCCTCAAAGTGGGATGATAAATTCAAGGGTAGTTTAGTTCAGAAGCTTACAAGGTTGTCAAGCACCCAAGTTCTGTCTGCTTTATTACCTTCAACAAAGAGTTTTCATTCTCATACTTATCCCCTCCTGGCTATAGTTACATATACAACAGGGGGACATAAGACCAGCAGAACTGCTTCCTCCCGTGTACATCTTTATACAGTAGAAAAGTCTTCTCCAGAAGTTCCATATCCCAAACATGTTTTCCCTCAAGTCTCATTAGTCAGATATGTCTATTTTTCATTGCTAACCAAACACTGACAAGCATGAAATTACCACCATTAGACCCATTATCATCACCAGCTGTGCTGAGGCTTTCCTATCCTATAACACAGGAGAAAGCAAACTGAATCAGGAGTCCAGCAGAAAAAAACTATGAGGGGGGAAATGTGATTGTAAGATTGAAACAAACATTCTCATACTAAAAAGAGAAATGGGAATAGTTTTTGTTGTAATCACAAGTTAAAAAAACAAGTAAATGAAACCAAATCAAAAGTAACAAATCAACAAGACTGATTATATCTGATTTTGTACCATATAGTTCAGGCTTCATACTGCCTAAATAGGCCATACCACTCATTTTCACACCTAATTATATGTTGTCTCATCATATCTGAATATTTCCTATCTTATTTCTTTAACTGGAGGGTAAACTTCTTACAGATTAGAGACCTAATTTTTTACATAACTTTCAATGCTAAAAATATAAGAAACAGCAAACACCAGCACTTATGAAAAGCCAACATATATTTATATCCTGTAATAATTTCCCTTCTCATTAAACCTGGCAGATAGAAGAAATATTCATCTCTGCCCTTTTTCAAAATTTAACCAAAATGACAGTAAAGAACTTTAAAAGGGATCAACCCCCAAGAATAATGATAATACAACAGGAGATATTAACTGACGAGAAACTTTAACATTTTGGAAGCTGGAAAGAGAATGGATATGTTGCAGCTGACTTAGTAGAGCAGAGAAAGTTGAAACCCAGGGTTACAGAAGGGGTGGAAAGTGGGAGAGAAAGGCAGTGAGAAGTAAGCCAAAGGAACAGCATTACTCCAGAAAGACTCAGTTAACTAGAGGTATGACAACCAGGTAATCAGGAGGATGTGTATGGTGAGGCATGCAACACAGTAAGTTTTCCCCCAAAATTCTATAAAATGAAACAAAGAAAATTATGTTCAAAGCTTATTATGTTGTTGTTCCTATTAACTATGCTTAAGTCTATTTTTTGTTAGATAACAAAGCTGAAATGCTAACACTTCAAATTTCAGGATTACATTCTAATCAAGTCTATCATGTGTAATAAAACATAATACTGAAGGACCTATGGAATATAGTCCCAGGTGTCCACAGCACACTACTCTCATTGTTTTCAGATGTTGTACAATCACTCTACTAAGGCTTACCTTCAATTTCCCTTCAGCCTGACTTTCTTCTTTTAAATTCATATTGGATGACTGATGGCTAACATAATAAATATTTTATCTTTCTACACCCTTCTCTCAAGAAGACTATCTCTTTTTGAAAATGAGGCACTGTTAGACACCTGGACTCTAAATTTAGTTCTTAACTCTATTGTCCACAGTAAAGGCAGTGGCTTTTTAATGTTTTTACATTGCCATAAAGTATCTACTAAAATATGCTATTCAAACTTATACAGTTTTAAAAAATCACCATTAAAACTAAACTAGAAGTCCTATAGATAGAATGATCAAGATTATGGACTAAAACATAGCTCAGTGTAAGTCTAACTGCTTAGCTTCAGACATCACCTATACAGTAAATTATTCTGATACCATCTAAAAGTTTCTCAAAAAGTAAAATTTTCAGAAAATGCTAGAGGAAAAATTGTTCTGGCAGAAAAAGATCTATATAACTCTAGAATAATTTTTTTTCTGAAGTCTGGCACAGCAAATTAAATCAGTAACAGACCTGTTTCTATCCCCACCCACCCTTCTCCCAGGGTTCTGGCCTTTCCATCGATTATCGGGTGGTACATGTGGCTAGGATCTGAGGGTAATGAGAGCAGGCATTTTGTTTGTGTAGAATAAATACAAGAAAGGGGCAATTTGCCAAAGGGAAAAATGTCAAAGGCAAAATAGGACAATGAAAGAAAGAGTCTTAATAGAGCACAGTCCACTTATTTCTTCCTTTCAGAATCAATTCACTTGCCAAATTCTTATCTTGTTAACCGAACACTTCCAACATAAGCTCAGGACTTTGAAACACACCTTATCAAACCTCCCACCCAGATATGATTGATCAAAAGTAAACAACTCCATTTCCATATTGTTACAGTGCTAAAAGAACATGCCTTCCTTATTAATTAAAGCATGAAATCTTTATTTCTGCTCATGACAAGAATAACCAGTTTACCAGACAACTCCATCATCCTTAAAAGTCATAATACTTATCATGGAGAAAGAAGAAAGAAACTAAAAGATTATGAAATGTTAATCTTGAATTCTATTCATATTTGCATTGAAATTTTCACCTTATTTTTCTTGGAACTTCCTTTCTAAACTTTTACAGAAGACTTAAGTACTAGAAAGACAGTTGGTATCCATGAAATAAAAAGCTGGCACTCTTCTTACTTGTATAAGGTACACAGTTGAGGGTGATACATACTGTTTATACTGAAAGGCTTAACGACCACTTCCGCCTCCCACCCACTCCCAGCCAAAAAACATTTAATGGAGGACCTCACAACTTAACATTTATACTGGGGGAAGTTCTCCTGAGAGATCAAATACCACTGATTTGTCCCACAGCAAATAAGACAACACAACCTGCCAAATCCATGCTCAGTACACAGTAAACTTCATGTTCCCATAAATGCCACAACCATTCCATCAGACCCTAGCTGGGCCAGGTTCTATGCAACCTCCACCATAGTCCCTGACGCTAGTTCTTCCCCCTACCTATCTTGTAAGCTGACCTCTAGCTAATATTTGGGCTTTGGGGTTTCCTCAAAGGGAAGCCATGAAGCTGGGAAATTCTCTCATATCAAACAATGATTTACCTCTTTAATCCAAAAGCACTTGAAGAGGACAGGAGTTACTGATGAACACACCCTCACAGTTAAGAAAACTTGCCACTGGGTGAATGAAATTAAGGCAAGCCCTTTAGTGGAAATCCATCACCTTCATATTATAGTCAACTATCAAACAAATTCTAATTATTAACTGCTAATTCATCACTATGTACAACTAAAAAGGCATAGATTCTGTTCTTATATCTTTTCATTAAAAAAGAAATAATATGAGAGGAGTATTTGTAGGACAGAAAAAATGAACAATGTTGTTAAATCAACAAGAGCTACATGTTTTAGCAAAGTCTCTTACCTGGGATTTTCAATGTAGGTGAAATGCACAACAAATATAAATCAGAATATGTAACTGTTTCTTTAGTAGAATAAGAAAAAACTGGAAAAAAAGAAAGAAAATGAAAAAACTCACCTTCTCAATATTTATCTGGTGCTTTCTTAACCTCTCCAGATCTGTTGGAATTACTATCTTAGTAAATTTCTGGATAGCTGGTTCAAGACGCCGTAATTTCACTTTTTCTTCATCTTCAGACATCCTAAAAAAATGTTGTGTCTCTCCTACTTGCAACAATTATCCTCTCCACTCATGTAGAAAAACCTAAAAGGGAAATATTTAAGAGTTTTAAAAATTAACTTCCATTATTTTTAAAAACCAACAATTAGGTAATTTTATAAGATATTCTGAACACATACTCAACTTGATGCTGAACCTGAGTGACTTGTTAACACACTTAAAAATGTTTTTAAATTTATTTATATTAATTAGAGGATACTTACTTTACAATATTGTGATGGCCTCTGCCATACATCAACATGACTCAGCCATAGGCATACATGTGTTCCCCTCCCTCCTGAACCCCCTTCCCACCCCATCCTTCCTACAAGTCAGGTATATTCACTTTAAAATGTTTAGAGATTAGGAAATAGAGAATAAAACAAAATCAATGATCATCTCACTTACAGTTAGCTACTCTTTCCATTTTTCCTCCCTACCATCCCCCTATTTTTTCCATTTGATGTATGTCTTTCCAGGTCTTTTTAATATAACATATGCATATACTTAAATAACTTTTTTCAGAATACCAGAAGCATACTGTTCAAGTCTTCATCACCCAATGTATCTTTGACAGTGAATAATGTTTTCTAAACAGGTGTCAACTTGCAAAACTGGAAGAAAAAATTTTATTCTTAACATTTCTGCTGTATCAAACTCTTTTTCCAATATATATCTAATTATACTTAAAATATAAAATGCAACACTTCTCATTGATGTTCTTTAAATTGCCTCTTCCCTTTCTTACAGAGTAATTAGCATTGTCTATAATCAATACAAGTAACTAGTGACAGAGATGGAATAAGAACCCAGTATTCCTGAGAGTACAATCAAAAGCTCTTTCTAATCCACCAGTAGTTTCTCTACCAGTGTTGCAGAGAGTCTAGGGTTATGTCTTTGGGGTCAGAGTAGGTGATGATAAAAGCTGTCAAGTGGGCAGGCTCCAGGACCCCATACCTGCTTCAGCTTCAGAAAATTTTGTTTCATTGATTTCATAAATTTGAACTTATTTGATTTTATGTAAATAAAGATTCTCCACTGCCTAAGTAAGCTTGAAAACCACTCTTGTACATCATGTTTTCATGCTATCTAATTAGCCACAACCTCTCCCATATTAAAAATAAATAAGTTGACTATGTTAATCTCATTGTATGATGGTATCCTAGACTGGGGTGCACAGAGATAAGGGTTCAGGACTTTGAGGAGTCACTGAATCTTTACAAAAAACTTAGGACTTTTTAATTATTTGAGAAGATAGAGTCAATTGCTTTCATGAAATTATCAAAACATTCTATCACTCCACAAACATTAAAAACTATTACATTAAATACTGTTTCTCTCTTTGAAGTGTTGGTTATACAAATTATCTTATCCACCAGAAACTTGGTCTTTACATTTGATCTAAGCTTGAAAACAGAAAAGGAAAATCTCCAGCCACCACAAATAGAGTCTAACAGCTACAGTGGTTACTGGACATTAGAGTGCACAGGAAAATTCACTGTCAAAAGAGTTGGTCAACAGACCCAACAAAATGGGAAAATTCATAGCTCAGGGTCTAGAGATAATAATCTAAAAATGAAATTAAAATTGGTACATTTTAAAATAAAAATATAAAGAAAC
Source organism: Oryx dammah (assembly GCF_014754425.2). Classification (NCBI taxonomy): domain Eukaryota; kingdom Metazoa; phylum Chordata; class Mammalia; order Artiodactyla; family Bovidae; genus Oryx; species Oryx dammah. Next base: position 63,819,485 of record NW_024070185.1, on the reverse strand, counting down.
AGAATTTTTTTTAAAATTAGATATTATGAAACACTAACAGGCCAATCTGAAAATAAACCAAGTAAAAATTCTATAAATAAAAACCTCCAAAGGTGGGCTAAACAGTCAATTTTGTAGCTGAAAAGAGAACTACTGGCTGTAAGCTATCAGTCAGAACAAAGGAAAAAGGAAAAAGAAGATAAGCAACATAAAGGATAAAATGAGAAGCTCAATAACAAGTAGGAGTCACATTCCAGTAGTCATGTATGCATGTGAGAGTTGGATTATAAAGAAAGCTGAGTGCCAAAGAATTGATGCTTTTGAACTGTGGTGTTGGAGAACACTCTTGAGAGTCCCTTGGCCTGCAAGGAGATCCAACCAGTCCATCATAAAGGAAATCAGTCCTGAATATTCACTGGAAGGACTGATGCTGAAGCTGAAACCCCAATACTTTGACCACTTGATGTGAAGAACCGACTCACTGGAAAAGACCCTGATGCTGGGAAAGACTGAAGGCTGGAGGAGAAGGGGATGACAGAGAAGGAGATGGTTGGATGGCATCAGTGACTCAATGGACATGAGTCTGAGTAGGCTCCAGGACTTGGTGATGGACAGGGAAGCCTGGCATACGGCAGTCCATGGGGTCAGAAAGTCAGACACGACTGAGCAACTGAACTGAACTGAAAAGGCACTATTCAAAGAGCATATGCTAAGAATTAAGATGTAAAATTTCAAATTTGAAAATGCATATAAGCACCAAGCAGCATTAAAAAACACAAATTTACCAAAATACACAGATGGGAAATTTCAGAACATTAAGGAAAAAGAAAAACTACTTTAAAAAGCAAAGCAGATATAAAAGACAAACTAAAACAACAAAAGCAGCAAATTTTTCATCAAAGCAACAAAGCAAAAGACAGAAATATCTTCAAAGTGGTGATGTGATACATATCCAGATTATTATTTAGAAGTGAGAGTAAAATAATCATTTTCAGACCTACAAAGACCGAGTTTATTACAAAGCCCTTTATTAAAAGAACTACTAAAAGGCATGATTTAACAATAAAGAAAATAAACCCAAAGGAAAAGAGTGGCAAGGAGCAAAAAAATATAATAAAGTATACTGTTACTGGGTGAACAAAGTAAGGTATGAATAAAAGAACAAATACAAGATTTATTTTGAACAACCTGATTAAATAAAAATGCTTCCATGTAATTATTTTTCTATAATGTTTTTTATAGCAGCATAGTATCACATTATATAGATGTTCGATGATTTAATCACCTAATGGTGGCTATTTAGGATGTTTCCAATTTTCCCCTATTATAAACTACACCACAGTGTAATTACCCTCCTTGCACATAAGTCCACGCAACCATCTATGATTATTTCTTTAAAATAAATACCTGGAAGTAGAATTAACAAGTAGACACATTTTTTAAGGCTTTTAATATTAGAAGTCCCAAAAAATGTTGTGCCTATTTACATTCCCACTAGCAACATATCTGGAGAAGGACATATCAAAGTGTCCATTTATCTGGGTTAAAGACTTAAATGAAAGACCTGAAGCCATAAAGCTCCTAGAAGAAAATACAGACAGTACACCCTTTGACACTGGTCTCAGCAACGTTTTTAGATCTTTCTCCTCAGGAAAGGGCAACAAAAGGAAACAAACAAATAGGAGTACATCAAACTAAAAAGCTTTCTCAGTGAAGGAGCCCATCAACAAAACAAAAAGGTAACCTACTAAATGAGAAAAGATATTTGCAAATAATGTATCGGATAAGGCATTAATATACAAAACATACAAAGTGAAAGTGAAGTTGCTCAGTTGTGTCTGAGTCTTTGCAACCCCATGGACTGTAGCCTAACAGGCTCCTCTGTCCATGGAATTTTAATTCACACAACTCAATATCAAAAAATAATCCAATTAAAAAATTGGTAGAGGACCTAAATAGACATGTTTTTCCTAGGACACATGAAAAGATTGTCACTATCACTAATCATCAGGGAAAAGTTAGTCAAAACCACTTCACACCTGTCAAAACGACTATCATCTAAAAAGACAAGAAATAATGCTGGCTGCTGGCAAGGATGTGGGAAAAAGGGAACCCTTATGCACTGTGGTGGGAATATAAATTGGTGCAACCACTATAGAAAACAGCATGGAAGTTACTAAAAAAATTAAAAATAGAACTGTCATATGATTTAGCAATTCTAATTCTGGGTGTTTATCTGAAGAAAATGAAAACAGTAATTGAAAAGATATATGCACCCCTATGTTCATAGAGCATTATTCACATCAGCAAGATATAGAAGCAACCATTAAGTGTTTGAAGATAAATGAATGGCTAAAGAAGATGTGATACACACACACACACACAATGGACTATTACTCAGCCACAAAAAAGAATGAAATCTTGCCACTCTCAACAATATGGATGAACCTAGTGGGTATTCTGTTAAGTGAAATAAGTCAGAGAAAGATCAATATCATATGACTTCACAAATACCTGAAATTTTAAAAGAAAAACAGAACAGAAACAGATCCATAGATACAGAGAACAGACTGGTGGTCACCAGAAAGAAGGCAGTGTGGTGGGTGAAATGGGTGAAATTTCCAGTTATAAAGTCATAGGGATGAAGGTACAGCACAGAGAATTTGGTCAATAATACTGTAATGACCTTGCAGGATGACAGATGGTTACTAGACTTATCATGATGTTAAATTCATAATGGATACAACTGTTCAATCATTATGTTGTATACCAGAAACAAATACAGTATTTTATGTCAACTATACTTCCATTTTGCCTTTTCTGTTACTTGATACTGCTGGAATCAAGATTGCTGGGAGAAATACCAATAACCTCAGATATGCAGATGACACCACCCTTATGGCAGAAAGTGAAGAGGAGCTAAAAAGCCTCTTCATGAAAGTGAAAGAGGAGAGTGAAAAAGTTGGCTTAAAGCTCAACATTCAGAAAACGAAGATCATGGCATCTGGTACTCATCACTTCATGAGAAATAGAAGGGGAAACAGTGGAAACAGTGTCAGAATTTATTTTGGGGGGCTCCAAAATCACTGCAGATGGTGACTGCAGCCATGAAATTAAAAGACTCTTACTCCTTGGAAGAAAAGTTAGGACCAACCTAGACAGCATATTAAAAAGCACAGACATTACTTTGCCAACAAAGGTCTGTCTAGTCAAGGCTATGGTTTTTCCAGTGGTCATGTATGCATGTAAGAGTTGGACTATGAAGAAAGCTGAGCACCGAAGAATTGATGCTTTTGAACTGTGGTGTTGGAGAAAACTCTTTAGAGTCCCTTGAACTGCAAGGAGATCCAACCAGTCCATCCTAAAGAAGATCACTCCTGGGTGTTCACTGGAAGGACTGATGCTGAAGCTGAAATTCCAATACTTTGGCCACCTCATGGCAAGAGTTGACTCATTGGAAAAGACTGATGCTGGGAGGGACTGGAGGCAGGAGGAGAAGGGGACGACAGAGGATGAGATGGCTGGATGGCATCACTGACTCGATGGACATGAGTTTGAGTGAACTCCAGGAGTTGGTGATGGACAGGGAGGTCGGGTGTGCTGCGATTCATGGGGTCGCAAAGAGTCAGACATGACTGAGTGACTGAACTGAACTGAAACTTCAATTTAAAAAAATGTTAAATGTCCATTTATCCATACTCCAACCATTATCTCATATTATCATTCTTCTTAGACATACAACTGGTGACAAAAAATGGTGTCTCCTTATTTATTTTGCATTCTTTAAGTTACTAATAAGATTGATTTATTATGTATTTGCATGTATTCTTTCATCAACTGCCTGCTTGTGCTATAGGGAATGTCTTTCTCTTATTATATATAACACATAATAGTCTCACAAATTATCTGTTACTTGTCTAACATCATTTCCTAGTTTATCATATTGCCTCTTGCATTTTCTTCCACTATGCAGATTATTTAAGAAGCTATCTTTATATATACTATTATTCCTATCAAAATGGTTTTGAAAGTACCTGTTATTCAAACTGGTATTCCAATGCTAAAGGAACTAAAACATCCCTTCACATGTCTCTTCTACACTACTTCTAATCCTATCACTCCAGTCAAACAGCACAATATGCGTAGCATATTTCAAGTGTCTTATTTGGCCTTCCTTTAGTCTCTTTCCCTTCTCCAATTTTCCCCCATAGATTATCACCAATTAATATATCTAAAACACCAAAGGCAACATGCTCCTTCTTTGGACAAACACTTCCAAGAGTTTCCTATTATCTGAGCAAGAAAATACAATGTTCACAAGTAATCCACTCATGCTATTGAAATATCACCCAATCTCTACTTTTGGCTTTGCAAGGTTCTCCCTCTGTCTAGTCACACTTTTACAGCCCATCTGTCTCTCAACTGTATGTAGCATTTGAGATACAACTCAAATGATTCTTCTTTCTCTTCCATTAATCAGTTTCAGTATACTTGACAAACCCCAATTATTGACTATTTGGCTTATCTTCACTGTTCCCCTATGCTATGATGACAGCTTTCTTTTTTGAACTCAAAAAGTGTTATTTCCAGGTCAGAGTACATGACTTTGCCCCTTAGCATTTTGTGCTGAAGGAAAAACCTGCTGCCTCATAAGGGCCACCTTTCAGGGCAGAAGTTCTGGCCCAAGAGACTTTTCCATCTCCTGGTTTCCTTCTAGAGAGTGCTTCTTTCTTCTCTCTACCATTCCCATTTCCATAAAAGTATAATAAAATTTCCATATAAAACTAAGAAGAGACCATAACATTCAAACAACTGTATAAGGTATAGTGTTACTGCAACAAAATTGTCCAACAGTTACTCTGATGACAAAGTAGCTCAAATAACATTTATAAGCTATTACGGGAAGGTCTTAATTCAATACAAAATGTGGCTTAAGAGTGTGACTAAATAACAAGTTGAAAATATTTTCTGCATGTCTTGATTTTTCAGTCAAAAAACTGGGAAATATTTCTGGTATAATTCAAACACAGGATACAAAATATATTTACATTAACATCACAAATATTTAAAATATGCTTACAAAAAAGCTAGTGGGAACACAAAAATGACTAATTTCCCAAACTTCAGCACAGTTTTATTACTTTTGACTTTTTTTCCAAGTGTAATGGGATATGTGGGGGAACAGAATTGTATCATGACAATGATGGTCAATACACAATTAAAATACATTTATCAAAACTTACAGAACTGTATACCACAAAAGGTGAAATTCTGTACATTAAAAAACAAAAACAAAATGTGGGGGAACCCACAATGAAATACAAACTATAAAAAATAAACTGTATTACAAATGAACATAACCACACTGAAAGCAGTGGTGGCAGAAAATAACTAATACAGATGACTTTGGAAAACAGATGCTGGACACTGGTGTCTAGATGTGAGATACGGGGCTTCCCAGGTGGTGCTAGCAGTAAAGAATCTGCCTGCCAACACAGAAGATGTAAGAGACGCAGGTTCGGTACCTGGGTCAAGATCCCTGGAGGAGGGCGTGGCAGCCCACTCTGGTATTTTTGCCTGTAGAATCCCATGGACAGAGGAGCCTGGTGGGCTACAGTCCATAGGGTCACAAAGAGCTGGACACGAGTGAAGTGACTTAGCATAGCACAGCACAAACTGGATAACACAAGGTTAAAGAAAACAACAACAAAAAAAACTACACACAACTCTACTGTTCTCTAGTTAGTAAATTTGTTTCTCATAGGACTATGGGTTAGGAATTCTGAACTAACAATACATTATGTGTATTACTAGGATTGAACAAATAAAAAAAATATTTTGTAGAACACAAAAGCCAGATTTCTCACTGTTGAAGAGAGAAGTTACAAATAAGGGGCAAGACTGTAATGAACAATGTGGTATTTTTCTAAAAATAGAAGTATCAGAATAAACTCCAGTTTAAAAACAAACGTGTATATATATAATTACATGTGTATATATACATACACATATAAACATAAAAATAAAATATAAATATTTGTAGACGCATGGGTATATATGTGTGTGTATATATATATATATATATATATATACATACCACAACTGGCTTCCCTGGTGGCTCAGAGGTTAAAGCGTCTGCCTGCAATGCTGGAGACCTGGGTTCGATCCCTGGGTTGGGAAGATCCCCTGGAGAAGGAAATGGCAACCCACTCCAGTATTCTTGCCTGGAGAATCCCATGGACGGAGGAGCCTGGCGGGCTACAGTCCACAGGGTCACAAAGAGTCGGACACGACTGAGCGACTTCACTTTCACTTTCTTTCATATATATATATGCCTGTATCTCCATGACATATACAGATATACAGTTGACCTTTGAACAATATGGATTTGAATTGCAAGGGTCTACCCACAGGGAAATTTTTTCAAAAAATACTACATGATCTACAGTTACTTGAATCTGCAGATACAAAAAGTCAACTATGGTACCTCAGTGATTTTGGTATCTGCTGCAGGTCCTGGCGGAGAAGGCAATGGCAACCCACTCCAGTACTCTTGCCTGGAAAATCTCATGGATGGAGGAGCCTGGTAGGCTGCAAT